>NC_134570.1:103392121-103692121 GCF_050947875.1 Dermacentor variabilis
ACATGGGTGTAGTGCATGTTCGCTACGGCAAAGCCCACCACATCACACCGCACCCCGCCATACTGTGCACTGGTCGATTTGGACGCTGCCTAGCTCAAAGAAAACCGCCTGAAGGCGGCACGACAGGCAGCGAAAGATGCCAGGGAGACTGAGCGAACTGCCCAGCTATAGAAGAAGAAAAGCACCTGAAGGAATCGCGATCAAACATCTACGCAAATCTCGATTCTTGCTACATGATCTCTACGCAAGAGGTCACGTGTTGGGTCGCCACTGAGAAAAGGGCTGGCTTCGCCGAGCGTTTGCTTACCAACGCTGGCTGCCTGTCGCAATGTTCTTTGCTAACTTTTTCCTTCCTCCGTGAAAGTAAGCAGCGCCTCAAATAAAAAATTTTTCCCTGAAATATGAGACATTTTGTCGCAACAAGCTATCGTTTCTCGCTTTGTAAAAAGCACATTTGCGTGGATCCATGGTTTGCACAGACCGAGAATACCTACTCCGACATCAGTGCTTTTATTTTGTCTATATAAATTGCAGTTTCTATTCAGGCTTTTCTTAAACATCCCACGTTAACTATCCCCGTAACAAAAGGTAACCTAAAGACATAGCAACAAAATTGGCGCACCACGGCGCTCAAAATTGTCGCCGATGTTGTTCATTCCGTTTGTAAATGATTTTGCCAAACGATTAGACAATATTTATACTTGCAATTCACAATACACATGCGCGATATTACGCTCTTGACAAATAAAGACGACTTTACGTAACAATAAAAAACTTCAGGTAACGTAAATGCCACCGATGGTCTCCCAACACACACTTCTATGTTGCCATCACCGTGGACAAGACGTACACTATTTTGTATAGTTCCTCTTCAAACTGAACAAAACTTCATTCTCTAGCGTAGCAGACACGCTTTTAAGTATAGCCACTACACTGGTGAAAACCCTGGGAGTCTCGATCCACAGACACAAAAAGACTGGGAAATCCCTATACAAGACAAAGCGCAGCGTGATACACCTAATCAAGTGGGTGTCATTCCGCGAACCACGTGTAAACGTGGCCAAGCAACTTAGCACTGCTCAAATCCAGCGTGCACCACAGCGAGCAGTGCGACAACCTCAACAAAGGTCAATAAAACTGGCTGGAAGCACCAAAAGAAAAAGATTCGACGGCAATCAACCTGATATATTAGGGTTACCAAATAACTTCTCATGACACTTTAAGCCACACCCTATTCATACTGCATGAAAGACATTATTTTTTTTCATGATAGATTCAGGGACATAGGCATTAAAGGCAAAAATGAGTGCTACAGTAATTGATCGACTGCACCTTGGGACAGCATACATCAAACATTTCCTATATCGCTACAAACGGGCTCCTTCCCTGGCTTGCTCTTGTGGCCTCGGCGATGAGGATGTTCACCGTGTACTCCTCTAATCTCCCTTATACGAGATGCAAAGACGGAAAGCCAGAACAAGAGCTACATTCCACTGGTCCTCACCGGCCTTACTCTCTCGCAAAATTGCTGGGCGGATGGCCATCGAAAATAGCAAAGCGAAAAGCATTCAACGCACTTCAACATTTTTATGAAGAAACAGGCATCGTCAGCAAGTAATAGGTATTGCATTGAATAATCATACGATGTTACTACAACGTTTTTCTGTTATTTGTAAGTATTAGTGCTTGCATATTACGTGTCATACATTTTCTTTTTGTATTCAGAGCGTAAATTATTTTAACACTGTGTAATTCCTCATCTGTTTATATGCTCGTCGAAGTCTACATCATGGCCGTTTGTGTGTGTTTGTGATTTTGCTTACGAACTCATTATGGTGCAACTTGTATTTGACTTATATTGTTAATCGCATGGGCGTATAGGACTGTGCTGTGGATTTCTGATTGTATGAAGTTATTTCTTTTCATTTTCCTACATATCTTTATATTGTTGTTTTCGCTGTGAGAAAAGGAGTAGCCGTCGCCATTATAAGGTGACTACGTCTCTTTCTTTTGTTTTCATTTCAATAAGAAGAAAATGAGTGGTTAAATAATGCACTGCGAAGCTAACCGATGTATGAATGCAGAGAGGAAAGTAGCTGTAAATCAAAAGATGGGGCCAAACGGTAAACATGTTTACTCAGAAATGCGTCCGAAAAGCTACACAAAGAAATCACGGCCACATGGCTGCACGTAGCTGTAGGTGAAATACTTGTCAAAGCAAAACCGCTGTTTAGTCCCAGACGATGAACAGATAGCGTCGCAGTGGAAAGTTCAAGGCAGCGTAAAGATCTCACCCAGTCATACCTTTCAAAGGGTGAAGCAAAAACACGCTGAGAAGGCGACATACGCATGGCCGTCACTAATTTACTTTATTTATTGGAATACCTTATCGCATTCCCTCCGCACTGAGAAGCTCACTATAAAGAAATTCGCTTGATACGACCTCCCTGCCCTTCTTATCTACAACCTTCTTCTCTCTCTTTCCGCCTTAAATGTCATTTTGCCTAGGCGCCTCAAAATGCAAAGCATTCATAGCAATCTAGCCTCTGATGCTATGTTTAGGCATTAGGCAGCCGACACGACCTTAGCACTCAAATTGCGAAACCAGAAGCGATATGCAAAGCAGTGTGTTAGACGAAGGTTAACTTTCATCTATTTTCGCGCATTCCAGCTAGCCACATCACAAACAAGGTTTTAAAAAAATACGGGGCGTCTTCTTTCACCAGTGAGTATAAAAGCCGGTAGCAGATCTGTTCCATTGCATTAGTTCTTCCGAGCACCTACCCGCTCCCAGAAATCCACCCAGCCATGATTGCCGTAAGTAGAAACAAGTGGCCTTTTTAATAATATAGCATGGTAAAGTTATTGTAGCAGAGTAACGCAATGCGTGCTAGTTCGTGTCCAGTGACAACTTATAGGCTTCAGCATTCTTCTACATGGTTTACAGACTAATTCCGTTAAACGGGAGAGCCGTCACTTTCGGATATATTACGTAATTAAGAAAGGTGGCATGAAAGACAGGCATTTAATTTACAGAATTATGAAAGGTGGCATGCAAGACAGGTTGTTTTAATAATGTTTTGCCACATATCAGTACCAAGTTAAGCGTTCTTTATCAGTGCGCAACTTTAGACAATACTTGGCTTTTTATGCCTATAAAAACGTGGGACAACTAAGCAAGACGAACACTGACAAACAAACGGACGGCCTGTAGCATTTTTTCGCCTTTCTGCGCTGGCCAACCCTTGAATCCAGAACTTCCCTTGTTTTTAGCTTCCTGCTGCCTTCTATATCTACATTTAACTATAACGTGTGCCGGCCCAGATCCTGTGCCTCCTTGCCGCTATCCTTGGCAATGCCATGGCCGTTTACGTTCCGACGTACGGCGTACCTGTGGCTGGCTACCCCGGCGTGCCAGTGGCCGGCTACCCCGGCGTGCCAGCTGTCACAAGTGTGCACGCCGCCCCCGTGGCCGCCCTGCACACCGTCCATCGGGCGGTGCCAGTGAGCCCCACTGTCCACAACGTGGCTACCCCGTACGGCTACCGCACAACCGGTGTTAGCTACAGCCACAGAGTCGACGCCCACCCAGTGCGCGCACGCTACACGTACGGCCTCGCGCCTTATGGCCTCAGCTACGGATACGGGCTTGGTGGCTACGGATACCCCACCGTGCTGAAGAAGTGGTGAGTTGTGGGGAACATTTTCCGAATAATTGCGCTTTCCCCATCTGATAGAAATCTGGTGGTCCCACAGCTGGTAACAGTGAAGTTACTTTTCCCATTACCGGGAGATGATCTTGTAGATTCATTTTTTTACTTTCTTTAAGTTAATGATGCGGGAAGAGGTTGTATGAAATAAAGCTTTAGTTGCTCATGAAAAAGTGATGGCAAGCAGTGATGCAGTTTACAAGGCCCGGAAATTACGCGGGCGCGAAAGCTCGGTATAGCAAGGTAAAATAAATCTCCTTCCGCGCCAAATCACACCATGTGCTCAATAATAATTTTATGGTCAAGTGACATTCCACCAAGCATTCTATAAAGCTTATTAGGCTTCTGAATGAGCAGCAAGAACGGCTGTAGAGGAAGTGGTCCCTACTCAGAGAAAGAAGTCTGTCATTTATATCCAATAGAAGATAGCCATAAGCGTAGCCGACTGAAAGGTTTTCGGCAAGAAGATGTCAAACTTTGTGTGCACCCGACCAATAGTGCTGATGAAAGATATTATATAGCATTTCTTGCCAATTCTGAAACATTTGAATCTAATTTTTTTGCACTCCACAGACTAACTGTCCTTAGGGAAGCCTATAATGTTCAAGAAGTCAGCAGACCCATATAGCTACTGGAGAAAGAATTCGGCCGTCCTCAAAATCAATGGTATCTACCCTGACCAAATAAAAACGGGTTTATTTCTGTTTTACTCCTTTTTGTGCGCTCATTATCGGCACTAACATTCTATTTTCGTAGTTTTTGCGGACAAAACACACAAAGATACTATGTTCATTGTGAGCCAGTTTGTGCTATCCTAACGGCAAGGTGATGAATTCCGGTTTTACATCTAGTGTAATTAAAACAGGTTAGATTATGTTCCATCAATTTGTACTGTTGTAAAGCTGTTGTACAGCACGGAAATTTTAAAACCTGTTTTATGTTTACCCAGACATTTTTGCAATCTTTCAGAGACAAGATCAAACGCTGAAGTGGGATTGTTCACCAATGGCTTTTGACAAACAACGAAAGCGTGACACCTTCACAAGTGGGATTCCTTGCGCGATCCTTCAAATGCTACCTTCGTCGTCCAGAAAGAAAATAAATACATGCAACAATGTGACGCTTCTCATGAGCTTCCACATTTCAGCCATAGGCGGCCTCTGCATATTGCCCTGCGTGGGTAAATTATAAAAGCGCCATTTAGGGCGAGATAGCTGTTCAATGGAAACCGTGATTTAATTGTATACAGTCAGAAATAAGAATAAACAATTTGTATTTTTTACTTTCCTCTCAATTGAGTTTTACGACATCAACTTCAGCCTCACGAAATAACACAATGCTAAATGCAAGTCAATCACTTATGGAGGAAAGCGTAAGTATTGCAGCAAAATTTGATTGGATAGGAAGCTTATAGGCACGGCGAACAAAGTCATAGGTGAGAACGTCAACGCAACGCAAATGTCACACTAGCACATTTCGTGCGAAGCCGACCAGCCATGTTATCGTCTGTTTTACCTGCTCCTCTACCAGCAGAAATTTTCAGTTTATAAGCATTTCAATTAGTAAAGGTAGACTATTGGAGAAGACTGCAAAACAAGAGTGCTGTGTCTGTTAATTATGTGCGGACTTAACAGATAATTTGGCACTGCCTGCAACAAGAGCCAATATATGGGTTACTTCTTTTGTGGACAATCGCATCAGCTCTGTGGCATCAAAGAAACATCAAGTCAATTACGAAGCCGCCATTGATCTTCATGAACACGTCACTATAGGTAAGATTCTGAATCTCATTTTGGAATAAGCCTTAATTTCTTCGGAGGGAATTTCAGAACCGATATTATGTGAAAATACATATTCCGCGGCATCTAATAAAGAAGATAGTGTCAACACCGGTCGAGAGAAATTTCAGGTTCCTGCAAGCTGGATCTGCCGCGCTAACGACAGTTCTTTGAGTCATATTTCAATCGAAAAACAGCAAGTTTCTCAGAAAAACTTTATTATTGAGGCTTCTCCTTCAAGCAAGCGTCAAAGTGATTCATCACAAATAGCACGTCCTCAAACGCTGGACAGCCCAGCCGACAGTCCAGATGGGTGGATAGCTCTCTATGAACTAGCTGCGAAAAGCAATGAATTGCCGTGTGATGAAAGGCCTTATGATAAACATACAACTATTCCTCCGAGGGATAGCAAGATGGTTTCACGAATTCCGACTTCCGCAATAAGGTCCCGATTGTGCGTTTATATGGAAAGAGAGTTTCCTTCCAACTTTCAGCAAGAATTGCATTGAACGACGGCATCAGCAATGCAAATGCTACCGCCATTTTAACATAAACCATAAGTGATAGCCATAGGTGCGCACAACTGCAAAATACGGTGACACACTTAAAGAAAAATTTGTGTTTATCTCTTACGCCCTCGGCCTTAACCTACATGGAACAAAAATATCGGCATGTTTTAAATTGTCATCAAACGACTGGAGTAGAAAGCATGCCGTCGCCTTCATATAAGCGTTGTAAGCATTGTCTTGCTGCCGTCATCCAAAACATGTTCGCGTCACACGCATACTTGTCGCCTTAAAAAACGCGTTAGTCCACCTGGTGGTGCTTTGCAGAACACTGAATGACGCTGCATATCCAGCTACCAGCAAAATGTTTGGCATGATATTGATTGTCTCAATCATGTTATCTGCATAATATATTTTTTTAGTTTTGAAAAGGTTTGAAACAAGGCGATACAGTAACCTACTGAGGCTGCATACCGCAAGTTTTCTGGAATGAGGCAAAGAATGCTCGGCAATAAAATATTCCTTGCGTTTGCGCTAGCCGCCTTAGCCCTTCCCCTGGCCGCTTAAGCATATCTGTTGCGGCTAAAACATGGCGTTCATGATGTATTTTCACCTCCACAATCATTTCCGGCACGTGCAGTTAGCAAAAGCGTAGACATTGAAATCTGCTTCTCAGAGGCAACTGCCGCTGGGAAGTGGATTTCGACGCCACCAGTGGTTAAGCTAACAAAGATAGCATAATTTATGCTGCAACAAGGTCGCTAATTACCGAAACAGTTTTACATGGCACCAAAGGTAGTTAATTCTTGTAAATTGCAAACATATTCTCTGTAAATAGCTCCGAAATATTCATCACGAACCAAGACAGGTAATTTACAACGGTTCCATATCGCTTGATTCTAGTCTTCCTATACACCGCTACCGAACGGTAAAACCTGAGTTATTGTACAGCAAGTTACATAACATCGCAAAATATTTTTTTCAACACGGGTACTGTAACTCCCTCCGTCTTTGCTCTGTCCCAATTTTTATGCAACTTTTATGTATTTTATGCAGCGAAATTCAGGTGGTATATTATTAATACTTTGCCTGCGCAATTGAAGTAATTGGTGTTTTGTATATGGATTTATTTGCGTTTTTCACTGTCTTACCGATCTGATTGTCCAGTCACTTTAACATTTTCTTATGGCTTATAATTACTATTTCAGGTCTACTTTATGCTGCAAATGCAGGGGACCTTTGATTTGGCTGTAGGGAATTGTGTTAGATGTGTGTTACTACCAAGTTTTCTTGCTAACTATTGTTTTTCTTATAGTTCAATGTATTAGCCTTGCCGTATCTCTTTATTGACAGAGGAACCACTTAATTGCTGGGTGTAGTGAAAAAGGCCACAAAAAAGTGTTCTCATTACCTTTATGCAAGTCCAGAAGAATTAAGCGAAAATTTTCTCGCTAAATTGAGGAAACGCCACCAAAAAACCCTTATATAACCCAAATTGACATAAGAAAGTGAATGGTGTTCAGTTATTTCTTGACTTGTGCCGGGGAGATAAGTTGCAATCAGTACACGAAAGCTTACGAGTTTATTTCTGAAGAAAGCAAACTTGGCTAGTCAGAAACACATAATTCAGGTGTTTCTCGCCACGTCCGACAACTTTCTAAATGACGTTTCGTGAATTAATAGCTAAGTTGAGTGATGTTCTTTTATAGGAAAATTTGGCAACATGAAAAATATACATCTCGAGGACAAAAAACGCAAACGAACACACAAATCTACTTTGGTAATTCATTATGTTTTATTTGTGGTGAAAGACCTATGCTAAAGCTTGTATATGTTCACGTGAAGCCATTTGTTTCCAGTGTACTTATTTTGTCTTCTCACAGGCAGCTGTAACTCTTCCTGTGATGTGTTGGTGCGCGAAACTTCCTAATATAACGTATTCAGATGTCTTTTGTGTGCTCACACATGCTGGCCAGCTTCAAGAGTTCATGTGTTCAAAGATATTTGTTACGGGGGTAGGCTTAGGCCATACCTTTTGAGTCACTTTGTCTTCCAGTCATAAACTAAAGTCACAAGTGAAGACCACAATAATTGTTCTTATTGAATTCAAATGTATACTCTTTCCGACGTATTTACGCTGTTAAAAGTGCTGTAGGTACTAGCCTTTCTCCAGGTCCCATGCAGTTGTACCTTATGTGCTGTAATAATGTTTCATGTACATGCATCTTTATTGTAAATAAAGGTGCTTCAAATAGATCAATCTCTTATTTCCTTTTGTTTGTGTTAGGGAAAGTTATGAGCGGGTACCGGGGCATACAAGTGTGAATAGCAAAGCAACTTCAAAATTACGCGATTAAAAATCCAATAGCCAAAAGAAACATCAATCATATTTCAGTGACCAGTTTTGAAATCTCATTGCCATCTCAACCTGGCCACAACGTACTTTTTAGTGCTGTGGCAATAACTCCACAGTGTGTCAACAGAACCACAACGTTATTTCAATACAGCATCAATGTCAACCCAACAACTACTCAACCAAACGAACACAACGAGCTGTCTAAGCACAATGGACTTTCAATGGTAACTTAAGAATTGTTCAACATTGAGACACCCAATATTGTTTCAATAAAATTTCAGTGGCCAATATTGAAGAGTCCTCAAAACTAAACCCGATGATATTCAAGAAAATTCCCGTGACTTCTAAATACGAAACTGAACATTGACCAATGGTTTTGAAATGCCTTCTCAGTATTTCTCGAAAGGCACGCGTGGACATTGCCAGTTACTGCTTTGATGAGCTCAGCATGTCTATCCTCCTCGGTAAATTCCCGACGGACCCTCAGGAAGACCGTTTTGGGAGATACGAGCGGCTGGCTGGGTCCCATCACCGTGTATCTGTCAGGCAGTTGTAGGAAAGCGAAAACAATCATCACCTGCATGGTACACCAGCGAAGCCCGAAACTTGTAGGATTTTTGAGAAGGAGCAGGCTTACAGCGAGCAGGCTGGAACGTCGTCATAAGTGTCCAAGAATTTTCAAAGCTAATGACGTTTTACCGGTAATCGTTTATGTGACAGGATACGCAGTATACATGACCCTGAAAATGCTAAAATGGGACAAGTGCAAAGACGCGCTAGCCATGTATATAAGACGATAATTAATTCTCCCATACCACCACATTAGAGCCTCGTAAAAGAAATAGACCATTCAATGTCAGCCGTGAAAGCAGTTGCCCATAATCATTTTGCCATAGGGCAACTTGCAAAGAAGCTAGAGTTTTTAAAGGCACACAGGGAGAACCATGTTTTCACAGAATTAACGTTGTACTTGCTGGGAGATGGAGAGTTCACAGATTATGATGTCTGGTAAAAAAATGGGCACCAAAGTGAAGTCGTGCTAAAGCATGTGCTGTGGTGCAGCACAAATATTTTGCTAAAAAATCTATGCCGACAACTAAATTAGAACATGCGGGACGAAGACAAGAAGTCTCAAAACAGGAAACTTGCTACAATTATCAAGAAATGAGCACTCAAGTATTTTCCCGAAAAAGGGACAAAAGAAAGAGAAACCATCTTGTTGGATTATTTATCCTTTGAAATATCCTTTGTTACTCAGATTTGTTCCGCAACACAATCGGAGTTCCAATCTGAAAATGCTCATTTATTCACTAGCCTGCTCACGCCAGGCGAGCGTCAGTCTTCTGGCGATACGTCAGGCGAGGACCTTCCCGGCCTTGACGAAGTTCCTTTAGGTGGCGTTGCGTGGATTCCCCGAGCCGCACAACGACGGCTGCAGCAGCGGAGCCGATGATGTGAATGCGGCTTGAACATCTTTATAGTTGCTATGCAACAAAAACAACAAATGGCAGCAAGTTTATTTCAGTGAGGTATACGCAACGTATAATTTAGGATAAGTTATAATCACCGTTCAAAGCAAATTCTATAAGCTCAAAAGCAGGTTGCATTGCTGCCCGTTTTTGAAGAGAACGCCTATAGTGACTTGACATGGAGTTGGCTTATATGGGATCTCTTCATCTCGTAACCAGATGCAGAAGTAAAACTGTTCGTTTGGTGACTTGTAAATGTCGCATGAACATGGAAATGTATCAAACAATTCCTCTTCATACCGAGGAAATGTAGTAACACTCAGTAATTAAGGAGATGATAAAAATGAGTACCATTAGCTGTAAGCCGCGTGGCGCTTCCGCGAAGTGCTACCTGACTTAATTGCCGCACCTTCCTCTAGATGGCGCAAAGTTCCCTAGTTCAAGTGGAACTCTCGTTATAACGCCATAGCGTTAAGGACCCCGTATCGCAGAAAATCGGGTGTCGGCGTCCGGCACCGGCACCCCCGTGAGTGAAAATTCCCGTAAATATATATATAGGTGTACGTATATGACATGTCTTGCTACACGACATGCGGTATAGGCGGGTTATACTGCCACATCATTCTATGAATAAAGTTCCTCATACCTCGCCCCATATTTTTGGCAATGTTATTCCTCGGAATTTTACGACAGCCCATAAAAAAATGATCTTGAAACAAAACACCGACAGCGCATGCCTTTTATGTTAATTCTTCTGAAAATGAGATATTAAAAATGCGAAATAATAAGAGGAACCTGAAGATGGTGTTCCTTTTTTGGCATGGCTGTCAACTACCTTCGGGATCGGCCCACGCCCGAGGCCGCGCTTCTACCAGAAAGCTGGCCTTCGTGCACAGCTTTCGTGTCCAGCGTATCCCGATGAACATTACGGTTACATAAGCTGCAGGTGCGAGAAATCGTGAGAAGCAGACATGGTTCTTCGAATTATACCGCGTTCCACTGTTAAAGGTGAAGCTCAACCGTCCTCTAATTTTTTGATATGGTATGACGTGAGCGTAACATATTGGTGTCAGTGTGCACCTGCGAAGTGGACAGATGTTAGATTGTACCTTCAAAGTCCGGCAATAGGATAAAAAGCATGGACCTAAAATGTTTTCAAGCAAATATAAGGCATTAGTTTTTAGCCCCAAATGCAACCATGTCACGTAGTTTTAATACAGAGGATGTCTGAGTTGGCTTTCTTCGATGCGAGGCCTGCAGTCCTTGAAACATGGGTCAGCTTGTCGAATCATTCACCAGTCATCGCATTAATCTCCGTTTCGACTGTTAAAAGAAAGATCTCGTTCATTCTCTCTCTGTGTATTCTTACTTACCACTACTTCGTATATACAGGCTGTCCCAGCATTCATGCATCGACCTTTAAAAGAAGCCGATGATCTTACGCGGATAAGACCAGGTGCATGTTGATCGGAACCCAGTTGAGAAAGAGCCAGTAAACTTTATTTCACGATACAGAATTTGTTTTTAGAATTGATTATAACATGCAGTAGCTAATCTTTTATTTGTCAAGATGTCAATTATGTAACTGTAGATACCCGTAAGAGACGTCAAAATGTCATATGTCCAGCAAGGTACACATCGCGTTTTTATTTTTGCCAGCCGAAAGAGAAAGCTCATGAAATATTTAACACATCAACTTGACAATGCATCCGCGCGTACGAGATCGTGGAGTAACATGAACAGGAGCGCCGAATCACCTGATAAAGTGCTCCATCTTTTGTCCCGGCGAGCCAGCTGCTTTGTGGCGCAAATCATAGATGGAGCGGAAACTTGTTGTGAGCACCCAGAGCAGCATCGCCTGCAGTGGCTCAAGCGCGGCGGGGCGTTAAGCAGCACATAGTGGCCTTTATGTATGTTGCCAAATTCATTCGCTTTAGAGATACCCACGTATTACCGCTGTTGGACCCGTGGCACTGTGCATGTGCGTGCGCAAGCGAGTACCGCTTGTTCCCTGCCGAAGTTCGGGGGACATCCCGTTGCTTCTGAAAATGCATAAGAACGTACCACAGTAAGTGGCAGTATTATTGTAGTGGTTTTTAACAACCAAATTTCAAACGTTGGTATGAATTTCCTAAAATTACATTTGTTAAAAAAATTACTGGCTCTCCCGTAATCTAGATTAGATGTAGACATGAAATAGCAACTGGCAAAGCCGATTGGGTGGAGATGATACTAGTCATAGTCTTCAAACCACAGCGCACCACGCCATACTGTGCACTGCTCCATATGGGCGCAAGTTTCCTGTCATTGGGAGAACCTGATTGCAACTATTGTCTCGGTCATACAGCCATCCGCGGTGCGCCGGACGCTACCGGCCTGGGCGTGGCCGGCGTTCCGGACGCGCCAAGGACCTCGCAGACCCCTGGCATTCAGAAGAGCGCAGGCAACTCTGCCTCAGCGCCGAAAGATGACAATCAAATGTATATAGTGCTCTGTATCTGCCTTTTGAAGCGTTTGTATTGGAAACGACGAATAAAACTTCAGCGTATTAGAAGTTACAGCTTGACTGATATTGTGAACAAACATTAGGAAGAACTCGGAAGCAATATTTTGTTGTAAGTCGTTTGGGGAGTAATTAGAGTATGTAATGCGGTCGTGTACAAAGGGCGGGGGAGCTCGCTTTATTCCCGCAAGCTCACTGGATGTTCTCGTTTGAGTGCCCAGATAACGGCTCTGGCTCTTGGCTCAAGGTCACTTGAAGGTCTATGACGACGGGAGCAAAAACCACATCATGCTTCAAAAAATTGCTGGCTCTCCCATAATCAAGAGTGCATGTAAGCCTGAAATTGAAACCCGCAAAGGAGCTTGGTTGGAGATTATATTAGCCGCAATCTTAAAATTCGTGTCGTGCATGTTCGCAACGGCACACCGCACCACGCTATGCTGTGCACTGGTCCATATGGACGCTTCCCAGCTAGAAGAATAAAAACCCCTGAAGGTGCCACGAAAGGCAGCGAAAGACGCCATGGAGAGACCGAGCGCGCACTGCCCAGCTGGAAGAAGAAAAGCACCTGAAGGAGGCACGGCCAAACGTCGACGCAAATATCGATTCTTGCTACATAATCTCTACGCAAGAGATCAAGTGTTGGGCTGCCGCTGAGCACACGGCTGGCTTCAGGCAGCGTTCGCTTGCCAAGGCTGCCTGCGTAACCAGTGGCGTAGCAACGGGGGGGGGGGGGGAGGGGAAGGCGTGGGCCCCGGGTGCACGGGGCCAATAGGGGGGGGGGGGAGTCATATACGTCTGAAGACACCGGAAAATAGTCGATATCCTCGTCTTCTTCATCTACACCCGGGGGGGTGGGGGTGACACAAGAGCTAAGGGCCCCGGTTGCCAGATGACCTAGCTACGCCACTGTGCGTAACTTAATGCTCTTTTCTAACTTTTCCTTCCTCCGTGAAGGCAAGCAGCGCATCAGAGGCGTCCGGCACCACACCACATAGCAGCTCGTCAAGCGCAGTAGATCTGCCGCCAATTCCATTTCCCAGAATCGAAGTGTATGGCGCCCTGTATCTGCCTTTTGATCGCTATTGCAAGTTACAAGTAAAACTTAGGAAGAAACATTAGAATGAATTCGGAAGCAATATTTTTCTAACTTGTTTGGGAGTAACTAGCGCATGTAATTCGGTCCTGTACAAAGGGTGGGGAAGGCGGTCTCGTTTTGTTCTCGCAACTTGCCATTATGTTCTCGTTTGAGTGCCGGGATAATGGCTCCAGCTTTTGGCTCAAGGTCCCTTGATGGTCGCCGACAACGGCAGCTAAAAGCATTTCATGCTTAAACACAATAAACCAGGGATTGCAAAACAAGTTGAGAAAAAAAAGACGGAACAAAGGAAAAATACCACTTTCGTACGACTGAGTCTTCTCACATTAAAACGGGATAGCCTTCTCCCCAAACGTTTACAACATTTTTCACTATAAGTGATATGTATTGAGCGACACGTCAGACTGAAAGTGCTTAGGTAGAAGGCACCCAGGGTGTACAGCGATAGGCTATGGTTCAGAATTCAAACAAGCAACTACACCAGCCACTAAAACATGGCTCGCGTTAAATAGAACCTTTAAGCCGCTCCATAATTACACTGCTAGAAAGCCTTTTTTTTACTTAGCTGATTATAAGGTAACTAAAATGCAAAACAGAACAAAATTTCATACTTAATTTATTATGTGCAAAGCACAGAAATCCACTTGCACGAAAACGTGCCGATACGATATTCTTTCTGGAAAGCAGTCGAACGTCAAATAAAAAATGTTTCCCTGAAATATAAGTGATGCGTATCTCCGTGAGGGAAGACATTTTGTAACAACGAGCTTCCATTTCTCGCTTCGTAAGAGGCACATTTGCGTCTATCGATGCTTTAAACACACCAAGAATATCTACTCAGAGATCACCGCTTGTCTTTTGTGTCTACAAATTGCAGCCCTCATTAAGGCTGTTCTTAAAGATCCCACGTCAATAGTCCGCGTAACAGAGGGTGATCTAAACTGAAGGCATAGCAACAAAATTGGCATACCGCAGCACTCGTAAATGTCACCGATGTTGCTCAATCCTTTTGTCGATGATTTTGCCAAACGACTAGACAACATTCGTGCTTGCATTTTACAGTATACATGGGCGATATTGCCCTCCTGATAAGAAAAGGCTACCTTACATAACAAGAAAGGATATTTCGGGTAACCTCGATGCCATTGATGGCCTCCTGAGACGCAATTCTGTGGTGCCATCATAGAAAACACAATACACTATTTTGTATAGTTCCTCTTCAGTCAAAACAAAATTTCAGTTTATAATATAACAGACAAGATTTGAAGTATGGCCACTACATTGATGAAAGCCCTTCGATAATACACCAAATAAGTACACCTAATAAAACGTGTGTCATTCCGCGAAGCACGTGTAAACGTGGCCAAGCAACTTATCTGAGCTCTGCTGCAATCCGCGTCCATCACAACGAACAGTGCTACAGCCTGAACAAAGGTCACTGACACTGGCTGGAAATACCAAACCTGACTAACCTGACATATTAGGGTCACAAAATAACATGCTCGTGACATTTTAAACCACCGTGTCATTGTGCTACATGAAATACCTTAGTCTTTTTATTTATAATAGCTTCAGGGACATAGGAATTAAAGGCATTAAAGAGCGGTTAAATAATGCACTACAATATTAACAGGTGTATGAATGGAGGGAGGAATGTAGCTAAAAATCAAAAGACGGCCAAACTGAAAACACTTTTACTCAGAAATGCGTCCGCGAAGCTAAGCAAATAAATTACGGCAACATCCAAAGACACTAAGTGAAATACTTATCAAAGCAAAATCACTGTTCGTTTCCAGACGATGAACAGATAGCGTCACAGTGGAATGTTCAAGGCAGCGTCAAGATCTCACCCAGTCATACCATTCAAAGAGTGAAACAAAAACACGCTGAGCAGGCAACGTACGCATGGCCACCACTAATTCACTTTATTTATTAGAAGACCTTATCGCCTCCCCCCCCCCCCCCCCCGCACGGAGAATCTCACCATACAGAAGTGCTCTTGATACGACCTCCCTACCCTTCTTATTTACAACTCTCCTCTCTCTCTTACGGCTTTGAATGTCATTTTGCCTACGTGCCTCAAAATGGAAAGTGTTCATAGCAATCTAGCGTCTGGTGCTATGTTTAGGCATTAGGCAGCCGATGCGACCTTAGCACCCAAACTGCGACACCAGAAGTGATATGCAAAGCAGTGTGTTAGACGAAGGTTAACTTTAATCGATTTTCGTGAATTCCAGCTGGCCACATCACAAATAAGGTTTTAAAAATACGAGGCGTCTTCTTTCACCAGTGAGTATAAAAGCAGGTAGCGGACCTGTGCCTTTGCATTAGTTCTTCCGAGCACCTACCCGCTACCAGAAATCCACCCAACCATGATCACAGTAAGTAGTCACAAGTGGCTTTGTTAGCAATATTCCGTAGTAAAATTCAAGTCGCACAGTAACACAATGCATGTTAGTTCGCCTCCAGTGATGACTTCATGCGCTCCAGCACTCTCCTAGTTGCTTTAGAGACCAATTCCGTTCAACAGGCAAGCCGTAACTTTTGGATATATGTCATAATTATGAAAGATGGCATGCAAGACAGGCATCTCTGCTAAAGGCTGTTTTATTAATGTTTTTGTCATACATCAGTACCAAGTTCACCTTTCTTTATCAGTGCGCAACGTTCGACGGTACTTGGCTTTGTATGCCGATGAAAATGCGACACAACGAAGCAAGACGAACACTTTGCGCTTTGCAGCGAGAGCGCTTTACGGCGCTGGTCAACCCTTAAATCCAAAATTCTTATTGTTTTTCGCTTCCTACTGCCTTGTATGTCTGCATTTAATTATAACGTGTGCCGGCCCAGGTCCTGTGCCTCCTTGCCGCTATTCTTGGCAATGCCATGGCGGTTTACGTTCCGACATACGGCCTGCCGGTGGCCGGCTACCCCGGCGTTCCTGTGGCCGGCTACCCCGGCGTGCCAGCTGTCACGAGTGTCCACGCCGCCCCCGTTGCCGCCCTGCACACCGTCCATAAGGCGGTGCCAGTGAGCCCCACTGTCCACAACGTGGCTACACCGTACGGCTACCGCACAACCGGTGTTAGTTACAGCCATAGAGTCGACGCCCACCCAGTGCGCGCACGCTACGCGTACGGCCTCACGCCTTATGGCCTCAGCTACGGATACGGGCTTGGTGGCTACGGATACCCTACCGTGTTGTAGAAGTGGTGAGCTGTGGTAAACATTTTCCGGATAGCTGCGACTTACGCCATGTGGTAGAAATCTGGTGATTCTACAGCTGGTAACAGTGAAGTTACTTTTCCCATTACAGGGAGATGATGTTGTAGATTCATATTTTTTTACTATCTTTAAGTTAATAATGCGGGAACAGGTTGTATGAAAGAAAGCTTTAGTTTAGAACAAAGATTTAGTTTCTTTTGAAAAAGTGATGGCCAGCAGTGATGCACGTTACAAGGCCCGGAAATTACGCGGGCACGAAAGCTAGGTATAGCAAGGTAAAATAGATTGCTTTCCGAGCCAAATCACTCCATGTGCTTAATAATGATATTATGGTCAAGAGGCATTGCACCAATATTCTATAAAGCTTATTAGGCTTCTGAATCAGGATCAAGACCGGCTGTAGAGGAAACGGTCTCTAGTCAGCGAAAGAAGCCTGCCATTTATATCGAATAGAAGATAGCTATTAGCGTAACGGACTGGAAGGTTTTCGGCAAGAAGAAGTCCAAATTTGTGTGCACCCGACCAATAGCGCTGATGAAAGATATTATATAGCCTCTCTTGGCATCTCTAAAACATTTGGATCAAATTTTTTTTGCGATCCAATATCAAACTCTTCTCAGGGACGCCTATAATATTCAAGAAGCCAGCAGATCCATGTAGCACTGGATAAAGGATTCGGTCCTCCTCAAGATCAGTGGTTTCTAACCTGACCAAATAAAAGCGGGTTTATTTCTGTTTTAGTCCTTTTTGTGCGCTCATTATGGGCGCTAACATTTTATTTTCGTAATTTTTGCTGACACATCACACAATGATACGATGCTCATTGTGAGCCAGTTTGTGCGATACTAACTCCAAGATGATGAATTCCGGCTTTTACTTATAGTGTAAGTAAAACTGGTTAGTTTATTGTTCCCTCATTTCGTGTTGTTTGGAAAGCTACACGAAAATTTTACAACCTGTTTTATTTATCGAGATACATTATTGTAATATTTCAGAGACAAGATCAAGCGCTGAAGTCGGATTGTTCATCAAGGCGTTTTGAGAAACAACGAAAGCGTGACACCTTGACGAGTGGGATGCCCTGCGCGATCCTTCAAATGCTATCTTCTTCGTCTACAAAAGGAAATAAATACCTGCAACAATGTGACGTTTCTCTTGAGCTTCCACTAATATGATCTTTTCAGCCATAGGCTGCCTCTGCCTATTTCCCTGCGAGGGTAAATTGCTTTAGCGCTTATTAGGGCGAGATCGCTGTTCAACGGAAACAGAGATTTAATGCTATGCAGTCAGAAATAAGACTAAACGATTTGTATTCTTTTTTTTTACGTTTATCTCAGTCGAGTTTTACGACATCAACATCAGCCTCACGAAATACCACAATATTAAATGCAAGTCAATCAATTCTGGAGGAAAGTGTAAGTATCGCAGCAAAATTTGATTCGATAGGAAGCTTATAGGCACAGTGAACAAAGTCATAGGTGAGAACGTGAACGCACATGTCACACCAGCACATTTCGTGCGAAGCCGACCGGCCATTTTTTCTTTTGTTTTACCTGGTCCTCTAACAGCAGGAATTTTCAGTTTATAAACATTTCAATGAGTAAAAGAACACTATTAGAGAATACTGCTAAAGAAAGGTGCTGTGTCTGTTAATTATATGCGGGCTTAATAGGTAATGTGGCACTGTCTGTGACAAGAGAGAATATGTGGGTTGCCTCCTTTGGAGACAACTGCATCAGCTCCGCTGTGGCATTAAAAAAAACATCTAGTTGATGACGAAGCCGCTATGGATCTTCCTGAACACGTCATTACAGGTATTTTAGAACCTCATTCTGGAATAAGCCTTAATTCCTTAGGAGGTAATTTCGGAACCAAGATTCCGTGAAAATACATATTCCGCTGCATCTAATAAAGAAGACAGTGTCGACACCGCTCGAGGGAAATTTCAGGTTCCTGCAAGCTGGATCTGACGAGCTACCTACAGTTCTTCGAGCCATATTTCAATCGAAATAACAACAAATTTCTCAGAGAAGCTATATTATTTAGGCTTATGCTTCAAGCAAGCATCAAAGTCATTCATCACAAATAGCTCAAACGCTGGACAGCCCATCCGACAGTCCAGATGGGTCGATAGCTCTCTATGAACTAGCTGCGAAAAACAATGAGTATCTGCGTGATAAAAGGCCTTATGATAAATCTACAACTATTGCTTCGAGGGATAGTGAGATGGTGGCAAGAATTCCGACTTCCGCAATAAGGTCCCGATTGTAAGTTTATATAGAAGGAGAGTTTCCTTCCAACTTTCAGCAAGAATTGGTTTGAGCGATGACATCAGCAATGCAAACGCTACCGTCACTTTAACATACACCATATGTCATAGCCATATGTGCGCACGATTGCACATTACGGGGTCAAACTTAAAAAAATATTCGTGTTGCTCTCGCTTGCGCCCTCGTCCTTAATCTACGTGGAACAAAAATGTCAGCATGTTGTAAATTTTCATCAAACGGCAGGAGTAGGAAGCTTGCCGTCGCCGTCATACAAGCGTCGTTAGCATCGCCTTGCTGCCGTCATCTGAAACATGCTCGCGTCTAACGCAAATTTGTCGCCTTAAAAAAACACGTTAGTCCACCTGGCGATGCATTGCAGAACCCTGAATGACGCTGCATAGCCAGCTACCAGCAATATGTTTCGCATGAGATTGATTCTCTGAATTCATGGGATCTGCATTCTTTCTTTCTTTTTTACTATTGAAGAGGTTCGGAACAAGACGATACAGTAACCTACTGTTGCTGCATACCGCAAATTTTCTGGAATGAGACAAAGGGTGCTCGGCAACAAAATATTCCTTGCTTTTGCTCAAGGCGCCTTAGCCCTTCCCCTGGTGCTTAAGTATATGTGTGGTGGCTAAAACATGGCGTCTGTGATGTATTTACAGCTCCACAATCGCTTCCGGCACATGCAGTTAGTAAAAGCGTAGCCTTTGAGATCTTCTGCTTCTCAGTGGCAACTGCCGCTGGGGAGTGGTTTTAGACGCCACCAATGGTTAAACTAACAAAGATAGCGTAATTTATGCTGCAACAAAACCGCAAATTACCGCAACAGTTTTACATAGCACCAAAGGCAGATAGTACTTGGAAATTGCAAACTATTCTCAATAAATTGCTCCCAAATATTCATCAGGAATCAAAGCGGGCAATTTATAAGGGTTCCATGTCGCTTGATTCTGTTCTTGCTGTACTCCCTTGCCGAATGGTAAAACCTGTGTTATTGTACAGCAAGTTATGTAACAACACAACACATAAGGAAGGGACTACGATAGACACCGAGCGAAAAGAGCGAAAAGAGAGCGCTCTTTTCACTCGGTGTCTGTTGTCGTCCCTTCCTTAGGTGCCTTCAGGTAATACGTCACCCTAGTACTGACGCCAGCCGTTAACTGACGGGAGCATTGGGATAAAAAGAATGTGAAACCAAGTTACCCGACGAACGTTTTATTTTTTTATTCATTGGCGCTTAAAGAGTAAATCAATATTTTTGCCTATTAATAAATTTTCCGCCTTATTTCTCTTGCGTTACCTAGCGATAAGCCAATGACGCGCCACCAAAGCGAGCGAGGCCGGCTGCGCATGTGAGCCCTTGTCTGTTCGTCGACCCGTCTACCTTCTTTTTTTTTATGTGGCCTGATTTCTTAGGCTCCTGGCGTATCCTTCCGTTCTTTCTGCACTTCGACACGGCACCACGGGGCTATTGCACTGGGGCAAGGTGAGAAATTTTGTTTGACAGTCTGCGCTGCATTTCAAGCAATTTAAGCTAACATCACGGGGCACCGGGCGTTGTGGCGCAGTTATCGAAATACTGGCCGGCCGTTGTGGACAGTTAGTTTGGCTTGTACTGACTCCTACTGAGAGGTAAGTGCGACGATTTCAATGACCTCCGACTTTATTGTTATTTCAGTACTTTTGAGCACGCTCGCTGCACCTGGCGTTCCGACGCAGTTAGTTTCCCGTGTACCGAATATCACTGGGACAAGTAGGTGACGCTTTCTCTGACCCCTAGCTTTATTGTAACTAATTTCGGTAGTTTCCGGGGTACTTTTGAGGCACGTTGCAGCAACCGGCGCAGTGGCGTAGTTTGCGAAAAGCATCTCGGTCGTTGTGGTACTGTTAGTGTCGCGTGTATTGAATCTTACGGGACCAGGTTCATGACGCTTTTTATGCCCCCCCCCCCCCCAACAACAAATAGCTGATTTCGGTATTCACACTTGCCGAAAACGCTACGAGCGACAAAGAGTGGTAACACGGAAATGTGTTGTTTGCGCCGGCAGAGCGCGCAAAAGATAACGCAGCAGGCTTCTAAAACCCGAAACATGTAAATCGAGAATTATGTCTCAACGACTCAAAACAGGCTTTGCTCCCTCGCATTGCGTTGAGTGCGAGTAGAAGGCATTCTGCGAGCATCTGGCATAGTCAGGCGCTGGGAGCCTTGTCTTGCGGCCAGCCCTGTGTACAATGGCGTTCCATCGCATCGGCTGAAGCGAAGTTGTGCAGAAAACATGCAGTCGCCCGTGTGTGTTTGCATTCTAAAAGTGCAGGAATTAAGGCCCGGTAACGGGAAATTGCTTCAGAACCGTATGTTTTCGTAAATTTTATCTATGGCATATTTTGGGGATGGGTCGAATGTCTTCTACGCCATGTCTGTAAAAGCGAGTTGCTCTTACTTGGAATGTCGTCCATTCACCACCTTCCTGCGCTTTACCTCTACACGCAGCTTCCCTATAGAGTGTAAATACCGCAATGACACATACTTGTAGTTTACTTTTTTTCAGCTGGTGCCGCCCAGTGGACATTTGTAGAGGACTTCTGCGGCTTACCTGGTGCCACAACATTGGATGAACGAGCATTTATGTAAAGCAAAATAAACATTTCTTTATTTTACAGGGAGTCCTGCATCTACTGCATGCGTTTTGCACGTTGAACATAGGAGAGATTTGAGGGAAGCTTGTAAAGGCAGGTCGCAGTCTGCTTTATTTAACTAAATAAAAAGAAAACATTTTGAGCTGTAGAAGCAACAGTGCCGTGTCGATTGGCGCAGCCGCCCTAGCGAGTACCAGCTAGCGTTCAAAACGCCTGCTCCCGAAACCGAAACAGGAAGTGTGGTTCAGGTTTTATTGCGAGCTGCTTCGTGCGCTACAGTCAGTTCGGCCGCTCGGCTCTGTGGTAGTGTCCGCTCTTGTTGAATGTACTTACAGTAGCCAGATTCGAAGCTTAATATTGTCGATTTAACGGCCAGGGCTAACAACACACGAGATGACAATCGCAGGCGACAAATCACGTCGTTTTCGGGCTCATTGGTATGCGAGAACATGCGCGCTGGCGCGATCGCTGCTGTAGCCGTTCTGAAAATGTCTTCGTTTGATTTGAAGTTCCATTCCCTTCCAGCTATTTCGCTCGTTAATTTACTGCCTTTTCGTGGCCATGAAATAAGGATAATTCTCGGGAAAAATATTCTGCTTCTGGTATCAACGCTTTATCAAGCAATACGACATCTTAAATTGTGATATACTATTGGTTATATATATATATATTATGTTGCAAGAAAGAAATAGTTATTTATATGCACAAAAGTTATTTCGTGCGAAAGAAAAGAACGATGAAAATAGACGTTTTTTTTTTTAAGTTCTGTAAATGGCCACAATAACTAAACGGTACGTTCAACAAATGCTTTCATTTCTGGCACAGAACTTGTTCCTTGGATGAAGGAAAGAATAGTTCATTTTTCAGGTACCCGTTAGATGTAAGTCCTTGACTTCGTGAGGAAAAAATGTTGAAAATACATTACAGACAAAAACTGTTCCTTTGTTTGTTAGGCTTTGCTCGGCAGATAGCAGAGATTGGCCATTTATTCCCTGCTGCATCTTATTGTATGGGTATCGAAGTTCTGTGACTGCTTCTTGGAAAATAAATGTCTTCCAGATTTTCGCTTTCAAGCCCTAACAGCTACTGCACAAGCTCAAAACTGAACAACTACCCAAAGTTGGCTCTTCCTTTAAGCTTTAGCTGACCGTAACCATACCTGTAGGTCTGAATTTTGGACGTTCACAGAAATGTTTGAGTGTGCTTGAGAACAATAGGACCTCGCAGAGCTAAAACCTATCTATTTAATAGCGGACAGTAGGCGATGTTTTTATGCTATTAATCATCAGCGCTATGTGATTGCAAACCTGACATTGTAATGTCGTTCTCTCATTTCTGCTGGTGTTTTCTTCACCAGTGTTATGTTATGCGCCATAATCACAAGCCGCACGCTTTTCAAAAGTAGCAAAAAAGGACACTCGAATTTGCATAACAACGACGCCTGCCTTAGCTTACAAAAAAATCTGCGTCATCAAAACATAATAATCAGAAATTACAGATAGGCCACACAAAAAATGAGCAAGGAACTGATCCTGAAAGTAATTTCCCTGAGCTACCCACTCGACAGCGCTATATTTGAGACTCAGGTACCACTGTGATAAATTTAGTCTTTGAAATTATCAGTCACCGATGATCGATGGGAATAGGCGTCGTAAAGGCTGACGTAATATCGCTTGTAGCTGTCGCACAATGCAACGCACGCTAATTTTAGCAGTGCTATGCATAAGAACCACCTGATAACACTTTGAAAAATAATTTTTACAATCCGCATGTAAACTTATACAGACTCATTTAAACGACCTTCTGGAAAGCTGTTCGAGGAGAGGTGTTCCGAGTGCTTCGATGAGCACATTCTTCTAATGATTGAATGAGCATCTTTATTTAACCAAACACTGTTGGCAGAGGCGTTTCTCAACTGCCACACGATCCCAGAGAGGAGTAGCCGCCGAAGGAAACGTGACAATTATGCACCCTAACACATTGTGACCCTTTGACCATGTGACACGGCCACCACTGCAAACATTTATGAATATAAATCTTGCTGAAGAAACAGAATCCGAAATTTCTTATGTCAAAGTGCTCTGGGCCAGAATACGGCACTCAGATAGCGCAATAACTCAGGAATAAAATCTAGCCACGCGTACAGTGTCAAGGAGCAGCCGTGGCTGAGGCATTTCTTAGCTCAAAGCAAGTGCATGCGTAAAACAGTTGCTGTTTCTTTTGTTGCCTTACTGCTGGAAGCTGACAATAAAGGTTCGAAAATTCTACACATTCACATGTAGCTCGCACTCGTGAACGTACCCTCCGATTAGTATCGTTTGTCTAAGAAAAATGTTTCTAGAAAGACAACACCATTTACCCGCGCCTCCAAAGACAGCAGGCGACTCTATGTTTTATAGGTATATTTCTTAAATCGCTCGTTCAGTTATTATTTAAGCACCACAGTAGTTCACCCCTACGCTAACCTACCGATAGAATAATCGATGTGGTGACTAGTCGGCAGGAAATCAAAAATGTTTTCCTGAAATCTAAATCATGTGTTTCTCCGTGAGGGAAGACTTGTAACAGCGACGTATTTTCATTCATTTTTTTTCCCTATGTAGTTGTTTAGTGACTATGGTGTTGGGCTGCTAAGCACGAATCCCGGCCCCGGCGGCCGTATTTCGATGGGGGCGAAAATACCCGTGTACTTAGATTTCGGCGCACGTTAAATAACCATCAGGTGGTCCAAATTTCCGGAGTCCCCCACTACGGCGTGCCTCTTAATCAGCACGTGGTTCTGGCCCGTAAAACCCCATAATCTACTCATTCATTTTTGTCGCAATTTCTGCATCTGTTATTATCGATGGCTTTCACAAACTATGATTATTCACAGATCAGCGCTTGTCCCTAGTTTTTATCAGCTGCCAAGCGCCTACAACATCTTGCTTTTTGAGACAGTTCATTGTTACAAATGCCACATCGTGCTCGTTGTAATAGACTTTGCAATCTAGGATGTGCCAGCAAATAAGGTATTATATCCGCACGCGAAGTATCGGGATACACACAGCCATGCGTTCAAACATACAGATCGTAAAATGTTGTCGATAACGCAAAACTTCCAGTGCAATGAGAATTTCAGCGCTCTATAAAAGGTCAAGGGAGCAAAAAGATCAACGACGGAACTGCAGTGCAGCCTAAATTTCTCAAACATTAAAAACACTGCTCGTTTAACTACTTCGAGATGGCTTCTGTCACATTTTCATGGTAATTTGTGAAGGAATGAGCATAAGATTCGGCGTTGAACTATGCCTATGATTTTCAAAATGTATGTCTCAATCAAAATTCAAATGCAGGAGGACTGCGATCAAGTTCTAAGCTCCTGCGACCGCATATCTTTACCAAGACCTTCCACTGCGGGCATGTCACCATCGAAAATGCTTGAACGCTGCTTTTTTTTCGTCGCCTTATTTGTCGGTGATGGGTTTTCTGAGGTGAAAGCACTTTAAACCAGCGTAAACATAACGACAAAATACGCGACTCTTCACGCTACCAGCTCCGAAACAATTATAATGCCGGAGTCACTTTGAGTTGATGCTCTCCGTTGGTACTGACAATGCATGCGGATTCTGTGACGTATAAAGGCGATCCTACGAACCCTAATGTGTGGAGTGAGTCAGACTCTTTACGAAACACGCAAGGACGTGTACATATTTGTTTATTGGAACACGGTATTATACAGTGTTGAGCAAAATGTGAGTGGTAATGAAAGGTCTTGCCCTTTCATTAGACGACGTCGATGGACGTTGTAAATATTTCCCAATCAGTAAAATGTATTTATCAAAGGGACTTACCTACGGTACACTGTCTCATCTCGTCCACAAACCAGGCATTCTGTCCCTTCAGCGCATTGAAGCCTTCCGCAAGCTTCAGCATTAGTTGAATTTAGCCGAGAAAAAAAATTCCAAGTTCTTTCCTGATTCGAAACAGTAACGTGATGGCTGGCGTAATATAATAGCTAGTGCGTTTTGCTCTATTCCCTGCGATATCGCATACTGTAGATATTGGCAGAAGCGGGAGAAACGTTTCGGGAAAAAGAAAATTACCTTTACTGTGTGCCGGTTCTCCTCGCTCTGTAGAATGTTCATGGTGCTTCCATCTGTCAAGTAAGCCTTAAGGTAACCGACATCAAGCCTACTGTTCTTTGGTCCGCGTCAATTGCGGGCCAGCCAGAGGTCGAATATGCATTCGCGAGCATTTTTAGGTGGCAACGAAGAGAAAGCTGCCGGGGCAAATTTGGGCCGTGGTAATTTGTGTGCAAAACCTTAAGATTCTGCGCATATGTTACTGCGCCAGGAAGTCTGGCACATTTTGAAAACGCTGTGGTGCACTGCACCCATGGTGGAAGGAAAGCGTAGGACAATCCTCTGCCAGCCCGGACAGCGACGGAGAAAGTGTGGCGGAAGTCATGTGCTGTATTTCGCTAAGGAGCACGAAGACTGGTACCCCAAATGTCAGCATTACAATAGCTACCGCGCTTCTGAAGCTCTCGCTGCAGCTCTCTGCCCCAGCAAAATGAAATAACATTTTTCGGCCCGTGTCTTTCTCGGAGTAGTCTGTTCGCGAGACAAGCCGACTTTGGAGCGTAGTGTGTCAGCTTGGAAGTTGTTTTTATGGTCTATGAGTGTGAGAGCCAGCCAGCAACAGCGACACACAAGTAATCATGACACGGTTCTTCGTCGTCTTCTTCAAAGTGCCACGGAAAAGCACAGGAGCGCGTCAGCTTCACTAAAACTGTTGCAGGAGTTTCGGAGGCTTTGTTCTCACGCGCGTTGGCAGCACAGACAACCGGCAGGTCACAGAAATGCAAGTTCAATGTTCTAGCCTATTTGCTCCGGCGAGTTCATTGGAGGCGCAAAGGGAGATAGCACACCAACATGACTGCATTTCCGGCTTCAAAAACCTCACGTCAGGAATCTTCAGATTTGTATGTTTCCTGCATGAATGTGCCAGTACTTTCAATTTCATAAAAGAGATGCTGAGTAAGCACACTTACCACATTGCGACGGATTCGTATTTGCCGAAAATTGCAATAAAATTTAAAGAACAGTGAGCGTATTTTATCGTAATTTGGTGCTGTAAATGAAATGTTTCCTGTTCTCTAGATTAAACGAACGCTAATGAGAACGTCCGAATTTTCTATGGGCGCAGTTCTTCCTCCACGATTAACTTCTTAGCTTTCACTTCATTGGCACAGAAATTTGTCCTCGAATATAGCAGCTATGCGTAACTTCATGGAAGCGACCATTAGGTTACGCTGCTAGGGGCGCCTATTGTGGTAGATTAAACTTTTCTAACCAACATTTTGTTTTGTTGAACGTGTGCTTCATTACGTCCAGCGTGGCCAGTCCCGTTAGTGCGCACGAACCATAATTTGAGGCCACAACAAGAACGCATCTAAACCTAGTCACCTATATTCCGGTAAGTGGCGTCGTTGCCTAGGGTAAGGTATACAGAGAAAACACGCAGGTCCTTCCAGTCCGTTTTATCCCCTTTCTTCCCACAAACTTTATTTCTAATAGAAGGAGTCAGTTATCATCAGCAGCAGCCTATATTTATGTGCACTGCAGGACAAAGGCCTCTCCGTGCCACCAACAATTACCCCTGTCGTACGCTAGCTCATTCCAACTTGCGCCTGAAAGTTTCCTAATTTCATCACCCAACTTCGTTTTCTGCCGTCGTCTACGGCGCTTCCGGCCTCTTAACGTTACGCCTTACACCTAAAATTAAGAGAGAGGAAAAGAGCGGCGTTGGCCACAGAGCAAATGGAGGTTACAGCATTCAGCAGTCACGTCTATTTCAAAATACCGGAAACCTTTAGGCCGCTTCGGAAATACGCGCAAAATTTTGCTTACATTAACCATGTCCAAACTGGGAGAAGGATCGCTCCTCGCACGTATTTCATTCATTCTCGAATCGCGAAATTTCTTTTCCCCGTGCAAGCTGAATTCCGCGCGCGCTTGCATACGCCCGAGTGCCTCGCCATGCCGAAGCGGACGTTACTCCGTGTTTGGGGCCGTTCACGTGAAGAAAGTTTTCGACAGACGTCCGATGACGCAGACATCAAAGCCGCACAAGAAGCGATGATAGGCAGGTGTCAATGCAGTGAAACTCTTTCGGACTTCTTTAGGTATCGCACTTTCACAGTTCGGGCGGCAGACCAAAATCTCAAAAGAAGGCAGGCCCACAACATACGTGTGCCAAGGGCGTCGATATTGTCGCTGATGTTGATCAATCCAGTGTTAGCTGGTTTCGCCTATTAATTAAACAAAAATAGTACCTTCATTTAACAATATGCACGAACGGTATTACCCACTTGACGAGGAAAGACGATTTACAAACCAAGAAAATAAATTTCAGGTACCATCAATATCATCGACGGTTTCCTAACAAAAATGTTATGCCGTCATGACGGAAGAAAACACAATACATTACTTATTACAGTCACGTTCGTACAAAACAACGCTTCAGGTATTAATATGGCCGGCAAGTTCTTAAGGATAGCAATGACAACCCTGAGAATCTCCACAGGCGCAAAAGAATTGGGGAACTCCCAAGCAAGACAAGGCACCGCGTTGTACACCTTATCAAGCAGCTATCATTCCGCTCCGGCTGGTCTCATGTACACCTGGCCAAGTACCTGATCTAGGTACTGCTCCACTCTAGGGTTCTCACTGCAGCGTTCCCGAAAACGAGCTGTGCGACAAGCTCAACAATGGACAATGGAACTGGCTGGAGACACCACAACGAGCCGTATCCAAGAGAATGGAAGTAAACGAAGCTTACATAATACGGCCTGCCAAGAACTACTACTCGATATTTTAATCCAGCCTCTTATTAGACCGAAATAAGGCCTTCTTTACGTGGGGTAAACTCACGGCCAAAAGCAATAAAGAAGGAAGGGAGGCATTAAAGCGTGAATAACTCATGTAGTGCAAAGTTAAGTCAGGTATCAATGCAGTGCTGAAAGAAGCTAAAAATCAAAAGACGAGCGAACCCAAAACACGGTTATCAGAAATGCGTCGGTAAAACTACGTCAACAAATCACGAGTACATCCTGAAGTGACAGGACGATACGGGTGACATGCTTGTTCAAAACAAAACCACCGTCTATTTCCAGACGATGAAGAGATAGTGTCACAGTGGAAAGTTCAAGGCAGCGTGAAGTCCTCGCCTGGCCCGATTCTTCAATGAGTAAAGCATATGCAAGCCGAACGCACTGTGCAGTTGGCCTTCAGAAAGATTTCAACTTTATTTGTTGGTACAGCTCATTCCCTTGCCCTCAGCGCTTAGAAGCTCATTATAGATAAATACACGTGGTATGACTTAGCTAAGCTTTTAATCCATAAACCTTCCCTTTTTTTCGGCCATAAATTTCGTTTCACTTCGATACCTAAAAACACAAAACACTCATAACGACCAAGCGTGCATGCCCGGAGCGCACCGTAAAAGCTTACTGCAACATTTTCTAAATTGTTTATCACGAAATGTAGCTTTACCCACTCTCCTCCTACCATCTAACTGCGAAAGGTAAATTGATATGCAGCCTAATTAATTCTCTTTTTTAAGACGCAGGTAAACTTTCATTTTTGTTTTGCATACCTGTCAACTGATAAAATCGCAAAAAGAAACACAAAAAAAACAACAAAATGAGACGCATGTTCTTTCGTCAGTAAGTATAAAAGCAGGTAGAGGATCTCTGGCAGTGGTATCGTTTCTTCCAAGCAACTGCCAGCTCCCTGAAATCCGCTCAACCATGATCGCCGTACGTAGTCACAACTGGATATGTTTTCAGTATAGCATGTTAAAATTGTTGCCTCAATGTAACAAGATGTAACTTAGCGTCCCTTGATGACTTTTAGTGGTTAAGTAGTTGCCTTTGTTCTTTAGTGGATCATTCCGTTCGACAATCATGCCATCCCTCCCGAATATTATTCATAACAATCAAAGGCTACATGGAAAACAACCATCCCTTGTCAAGCTTGTCCTACCCATGTATTCTCATAAATCACTACCAAGTGCAGCGCTCTTTAGCAGTGTACAATGTTAAGCTATGGTTTGCTTCTCATGTCTACAGCAACGATAGATACCGAAGACGGACACAAACAAACAGATGGCGGACATGAAGCATTTCTCCTCCTCGTTGCACTGCCTAACTCTTCAATCCTTAATTCTTCCTGGTTTTTGCCTCCTGGCACCTCGGTTGTGTGTATTTAACTATAATTTCTGCCGCTTCAGGTCCTGTGCCTCCTAGCCGCTCTCCTTGGCAACGCCATGGCCGGGTACGTCCCGTCGTACGGCGTGCCGGTGGCTGGCTACCCCGGGCTACCTCTGGCCGGCTACCCCGGCGTGCCAGCTGTCACGAGTGTGCATGCCGCCCCCGTTGCTGCCCTGCAGACCGTTCACCAGGGTGTGCCAGGGGCTCCCACTGTCCATAACGTGGCTACCCCGTACGGCTACCGCACAACCGGTGTAAGCTACAGCCACAGAGTCGACGCCCGGCCAGTGCGCGCAGGCTACGCGTACGGCCTCACGCCATATGGCCTCGACTACGGATACGGACTTGGCGCCTATGGATACCCCACCGTGCTCAAGAAATGGTGAGTTAAGTCAATGATCGTCTTCATGACTGCGCTCTATGTTTTCTGCTAGAAGGTTCGCAATGGTTCAGTTAAAGACAACGACGTTAATGTTACTCACAGATCAGTTTGTTGAGAAGATATTTGCGAATTAGCCTACGTTAGAGGTACTCATAAAGAAAGCTAATACATAATATTGTTGCCCCTTATAAGGCCCAAAATCTGCAAGAGCTTGAAAACTGTACATGACAACCTAAAGGAATTCTTTTTAAAACCATATCGCACTATATGCTCACTAATAATTCTGCGGTGTATTCGTTTGCCATCGAATGTCGTTTTCAAAAAATTACGCTGAACAATAACTTGTATATCGGCTGTAGAGTACATTGTGACTTCCCCTAGGAGTGAAATTTTCATTTCTTTGCGATAAAATTAGCCTATCTGAATACATAAATTGAACGTTTGGCGGCAAGAGTTTATATATGAGTACTCATCTAGTTTTATCACATTAACATGGAGGATTCAAAATATTAGAATGTGTTAGCAGTTCAGAAGTATATATAACCTTCTGTGATGGCCTACACGATAGGCTCTGCCGCCTTCAGTCAAGCCAATTATGTTCACGACGCGAGAAGACTCATGTAACTACTTCCTTAGGTATGGGGGGAAAATTCGGCTCCACCTAACATATACGATCTACAATGTGACAAAACAAAAGCAGTTCTATATGTCATTTCTGTCCACAAGAAGCAATTTTCGTTTGATATTTTTATCAGCAGAACACATTCTGATACACAGGCATTGTAACATGCACCAAGAGGCCCCATAATCAAACTGCAAGTGGGAACACCGACATATACATGTCAATATTTTTCACCACACACTTATTCTACACTTATATTCATGGAGCTTGTTTTGGGCGATGGTCATTTCAATCTTTTTGGTCTGTTTTTATGTGGGAGGTGGTGCGCCCGGCTCTTTTGCGTGAAAAATGGTTAAACATTGTATTGAATTCAAACTCTTCGCACTCTTCTTGAAGCTACACAAAACCTTACTTCCCTTCATTCTCTTATATGATACTTTTTTTTATCTTCCAGAGACAAGATAAAGCCTTGAACTGCGTCTCTTCTTCAAAGTGATCCGAAAAACGGCTGCAGCGAGACACCACGAGGAGTACATTGCCTTGAGAAATATGTCGCGTGACACTTTTCCATCCTGAAAAGAAATAAACACATGCAACCAATCTGGTGTTTTTCTTGTGCTCTAACTTCCACTTTATTCAATTCATACGTTATCATAGCAATGCTTTTCTGCCTGGGTAAATGACATTGGTGCCACTTAATGAAAAGCAGGTGATGCTATAAAAAACCCTAGGTCCAGTGGTTAGCCAGGTAGCATTTAAATATTTTTAGAGCGCAGCTCTTACTCGCTCGCTCCTTCGTTGAGCGTCGGCGTGCTTCAGCGTCGTTCCTCGGTGTAACCGATCCATCGAGCACAGCGAATGATGAGAGCGAATGTGGCGCGCAGCGAGGGATGAAAAAATTCCCGCAGAAGCTACTCCGTGAGTTCTCTAAATACGCACAAGCATTGTGCCACTTGTTCATCTCCACACAGGCCAGTGCCAGTATCAACGTTAGGAAGCTTGATCCGGCTAGTACAAAAGACAGCGCTGAGGCCACAAGAATTAGTGCGGACCGCGCCACAAGGAACGTTGATGACGCGAGCAAAGTACTGCAGGTGGCGGCGCCAGGAACGCTGATGACGTTCCGATCATCATAAGCCGTTATCGTTCTTCAGCGCCTTATCCTTATGATAAACATGCAACCATTCATGCGAGGGATGGAAAGAAAATGGCAGGAATGGCGACTGCCGCAACAACCCCCCGAATATAAGTTTCAATGGAAGGCGAGTTTCCTTCCAACTTTCAGCAAGAATCCTGTTGAGCGATGGCATCGGCAGTTCAACAGGTTCGGACATTTTAACATTCACCACCTTAGATGCTCACGATTGCGCAGCACGGGGTCACTCATAAAGCAGAAGTCGTGTTTCTCTCGCTAACGACCTCATCCATTACCTACGTGGAACAAAACAATCGGCGTGTAGTAGATTTTCGTCAAACGGCAGGAGTAGGAAGCACACCTTCACCGTCATACAAATGCAGGCATCGTCTTCCTGCCATCATTCCAAACATGCTCGCGTAACACGCAAAACCGGTCGCCTTACAGATACTACCGGCAAAATGCTTGGCACGACATTGATTCTCTCAATTGATGCGATATGATTATATATATATTTGCTATTGAAGAAGTTCGAGGCAAGGCGATAGAGTAACGTACTGTATCAACATACCGCAAATTACTTGGAACGAGGCAAAGGATTCTGGGCAGTAAAATATTCCCTGCTTTTGCTCAAGGCGCCTTAGCCCTTTTTCTGGCTGCTCAAGGATATGGTTGGAGGATAAAGCATGGCGTCCGCGATATTTTTCAGTTCCACAATCACTTCCGGCGCATGCAGTTATCAAAAGCGTAGGCTTTGACATCTACTTCTCATAGACAACTCCGCTGGGGAGTGGATTTTGACGCCACCAATGGTTAAGCTAACAAACCATAATTTATATTGAAATAAGAGCGCAAATTACGGCAACAATTTTACGTGGCAAAAAGTGTACCTTATTTCATAGAAATTACAAACATATTTTCATAAATAGCTGTCGAGCATTCATCAGGAGCCAGGGCTGGTATATTATATTGATTAAATGTCGCTTAATTCTTCCCTTACGAACCACTCTTACCAAACCGTAAAACCTGGCGTTATTGTATAGACTAAGTGCCTATACATAGCACGAAATGGAAAATAATTAAGATCATCTGAAAGGTACTAGACAGCGAAAGAAATTCAACAGGAGCGTAAACTCGGCGAAAACTGGCTACAGAAAATATGTCACGCTAGTGCTGATGCCAGCCCTCATATGAAGCGACGATCGTGATAAAAAGAATGTGAAATGAACTTAACAGCCATATTATTTTCTTTCTAGTCCTTCCGGCTAAACTTTAAACGAAAAGTTTTGTCTATAAATAAAGTTTCCGTCTGATGTTTCTTGCGTTACCTAGCGACTAGCCAATGACACGAAAGACGGGGCAGATGCATTATCCATGCGCCAGTCACGCCACAGAAGCGAGCGAGGCCGGCTGCGCATGTGAACGTTTGCCTTTTCGGCGACCCATCTCTCCTTTTTTTTCATGTAGCCTGGTCTATTGGGCTCTGGGCGTATCCTTCCTTTCCTTCTGCACATCCACACTTCAGCACTGTGCTATTTGGCTAGGGCAAGGTGACAAATTTTGTTTGGCAGTTTACGTTACATTGCAAGCAATTTAGGCTAACGTCACGGCGCACCGAGCGGTGTGACGCTGTTAGCGAAAAACAGCTCAGCCGTTGTGGCCAGTTAGTTTGGCCTGTACTTAATCGTACTGAAGCATGTTTGGGATACTTTCTCTGACTCCCACCAGTATCGTAACAAATTCCGTAGATGTCGGGGTACATTTCCGGTATGTTGGCCGCCCTCGCCGTTGGCAGCTTGGGTGATGTGATGCAGTTCATTTCACGTGTGCTGAATCTTATGGGGACTGGCATGTGACGCTTTTGTGCACCCCCTTGCCCCCCGACAAGAACATATACCTACTTTCGCTACGCGCACTAGTTGAAAACTCGACGAGCGATAGCCAATAATGACAACTCGGAAGTTTGTTGCTTGCACCGGCAGAACGTGCAAAGGATTGCGGCGAAGGGCTCGAATACCTGGAACTTGTAAATCGGAAATTCAGTCACCTAAACCTCTGAAAAGAGGCTTTGCACTCACACATTTGTCTTGAGTGCGAGTAGAAGGTATTCTGCGAGCATCTGGCATAGTCAGGCGCTGGGAGCCTTGTTTTGTGTCCATCTCTGTGTACATGGCGTTCCATGGCTTCTGCTGAGGCCTAGTTGTCCCTTCACTACTTTCAAGCGTTTCACCTCTACGAGCTGCTTTCCCATAGGGTCTAAATACCAAAATGACCCATACTTGTAATTTACTTTTTTCAGCTGCTGCCGTCCAGAGGAACTTCGTAGAGGACTAATGCTGCTTACCTGGCGCCACAACATTGGATGAACGCACTAAAAGCCAGGAACGAGCATTATATAAAGCAAAATAAACATTTCTTCATTCTACATGGTGTCTCACGTTTAGTTCACGTAATTGCACGTTGAACAGAGGAGAGATTTGAGGGAGGCTTGTATAAATAGCTTTCAGTTTTTATTATTGTACTACATAAAGGAAGACTCCTTACCAGGACAGCGCACGGTTGAACAGTCGGAACAACAATGCCGCGTCGATTGGCACAGCCAGCCTAACGAGTGCCACCTAGCGTTCAAAAGGCGCGCGCCCAAAACCAAAACCGGAAGTGTGGTTCAGGTGTTAATGCCAGAGGATTCCTGCGCTAGTCGATTCGTCCACTGTGCCTTATGGGAGAGTCCTCTCTTGTTGAATGCATTTCTGAAGAAGCGGAAGAATGTATACAGTGAACAGTTTTTGTTCTTTATTTGCTCATTTGCAAGTTATCATTATCAACAGCAAAGAGAACAAGCATGTGAAATGCATTTGTAACATCTCCTAGCAAGCATCATTGCAAGTTTTGTCAAGGCTTCCAACCTGGACAACCTTTCTGGAGGGCATTCTTGCGCTCTTTGCACTTCCAGATAGGCGTTTATACTTTCTCGGAAGCGCATTCGTGCCGATCGTGCGCCTGGGTCCCAGTAGTACCCAGCCGTTCTGGCGCACCAGTGGCTGTGAAGGCCTCTGGCGCCCATCATCACCGTTTTTTAATCGTTAGTTACCTGACGCTGAGGGGATCTTGCGGGTGCTCTGTTGTAACCGTTCTTTCCAAAACATCCCAAAGGAGCGCTCCTATCAAGAATGCAGGAAAACATGATCCATGGTCTCGGGATGTTTACAGATTAAACAACAAGTTTCTCACGGTACCGAAAAAAACCCTTTTCTTCCACGACTATCTTTACGGGAAGGGTTCTTGATGAACTTTGAAAAAGATAGTTTTAACCCTTGGTGAAATTTGCAGTCTCTTTACTCTTTTGGGGACATTGTGGCCTTGGTTTCCACTGTAAAGGGATGTCTATAAAGGCAGAGGAAATTCAATACCGCACAAATCTCTATGCAGGTTTTTCCGTTGGACGAACTCAGACATTCTTTTAAGAAAGGTATGCTTAAGAGCACAGTGGAGACGACCTCCTGAAGAAAGCTCGTACGGGTTCAGGGAACGCAATTTATGGCAGCAATAAATCTCGCAGCGCTTTGCTTCCGCTCTTAAAGGCGAAGCTTACGCATCCTCGAAGCTTTTTTTTTACTTGAATAAGCTTCGACGTATTCAGTAAGTGTAGTGCGTTAAGAATAAGTTTTTTACAGCGAAGCAATGGTGATGGCCTGCGTCCGTAGGCATGGTCGGTCTCAAATGTCAATAAGAAAATTTTTGAGGGCTGTTAAGCGGTGAGGAGAATGAGAAACGAGGCGAAGCGTCGTGGAGGAAGAGGGTATGCGGAGGCGGGCCTGGTTGGCCTCCTCTGGCAGTTGCTACAGGTTCTCTGTGCGCTATTGACGTGCCGGATTCGTCTAGTGATCAAGAGGCCCAGCATCGAACGAGAAGGGCGCAGCAGCGACGCAAGCGGTGGTAGGCGGAGCGAGCGTCGACCGACGCCGAAGTTGTCGCCAAGCGCCGGGCACCAGCTGAACAAGTCCGGCAAAAGGCGCGAGCTTGGCGTGCCGGGGAGACTGCCGAGGAACGTGCTAGACGCCTTGGCACAACGCAAACATTCTGCGCCCAATGCACAAAAATAGAATACCACCCATAAGCTTGCGCGTAACCCGCATTCACAAAGTCAAACCCCACTCTAATTTTTTTGCTCATAGCAATAGCGCTCGAACAGCATTTCGGCCGCCGGTGCCACGGCACTTCAGGAAGTCATGCACTTCTGCATGAGAAGTGCTTAGAAGTGCAGAAGATAAGTGAGAAGTGCTTTCCAGAAGTGCAGAAGTCATGCACTTCTGGGAACCACGGCGCACGCACAACTCGCGCGTGCCCAGGACAAGAGACGCCGAGTGCGTTTGGCTGCAAAAACAGCGAAGCGAAGCCTACACACGGTCTGCACGTCCAACGCACCGTTCAATCGTCTTCATGGCACTGCCAGTACCAAGGGTGGCCAGGAAAGCACTCTGCCTTCCGCTGCTGGCATGAGCGTTGTGGCTATAGTTCAGCGAGCCAGTGGTTCAGCCATCTCAGCGGGCCAGCGTAGACGCCAGTGCGCATCAGCTGTACTCCATGTGCAGTGGCGTGTACGCTGGCCCACTCGCCCGCTAAGCTATAGCTCGCTATTCATGTTCGCTCTGGAACGCTAGCACCGTTCTCGCGTTCAAGCGCAGCCCTTGTTCGAGACACCTTTCTTCGTCTTTTTCCTTATTGCATTTTCCATATCGGCAATACCTGCTCCTACTCGTCAAAATTAGAAAAACCTGAATTCGTCATCCTCGGGCACTGGTAGCGTACCCTCCCTCAAATCTTCTGGCGCCAATCTTATTAATACAGCATTGTGGCGATACTGTGATTCACAGCGCAAATTGCCGCGAGCTTGGTTGGATGGACTGAAAAGAAAAAATATGGCATCGAGCTTTTAATAATGAGAGCAATATCTTATCGGCTAGCCTCCATCAATATTGATACGCTCGCTGAGACGACTAGCTTCCACCTGCTCTTAAGAACCGTTTGTGGAATTTCTTTCCACATGGCCGACCATAGTACTGCATATATACACAAAACTGTTTGCCACATCCACAAAGCCAGATGGAAAAGCAGCTTGTTTTCTGGGATATTTTTTTGCATTTTGTGCAGTTTTCAGCTTTTCGCAGAAACAAGACCTATGATTTTGCAACACGGGCAACAGTTCAAAGATCTTTAATATTAATCTCGAGGTCAACGTAACAGCGAGCGAGCGCATCTTTGCAAGGGCAAAATCACGTTCAAGTGGAAGGACATGATAGTTTGTATTCTCTAGGAACTTCTGAGCAATTTCCGCAAAGTGCATTTCGTGCGAAACTGGCCGAACAGAGGAACGGCCTATAGACCCATCCCTCACCCTTAGACAATCTTTCGTAGTCTTTGTCAGCCGGGTGCCTGACCAGAAACTAAAGTCATTCTTTCTTCAACCTCGATTAACCTTTCCCAGTACCAGCTAGCATTTTGAAAGTATTAATTTAGCATTGACCCGCATTTCCTTCCTAAAGCCTATTTAAGAACAATGTTCATTCGCCATGCGCTTTACATCGCGCCGTGGTGTGTTGGTTTGATATAGCCGTCACACGAAGATTTGAAGCGCATTTTCGGTTGCTTTATAGACACATGTGAGCAACAAACACGCACAAATGAACACACACACGCGCGTGCAACTTTGAGCTTTGCAGAGTAACATGAGTAAGGCAGCCGTTGCAAGTCATAGATCCAGCTGGTAAGATGTTTTACTTACTTTTCAGAAAGCTCTATTTCCATAATTTCTATCATGTAGCATGTATTTTCGCATGTAGTCGCTTCCTCTCTATGCGATGTATAAGGAGGCGTGTCAGCTGGAATTGAATTAGAAAAAGAACTTGCTCTCACATAATCAAGAGGAGATGTAAGCATGAAATGGCAACCGGCAAAGCGGATTGTTTGGAGATGACACTAGCCACAATCTGTAAATCGGTGTAGTGCATGTCTCCAACAGCATATCCTACCACATCGGACCACACCACACCATACTGTACACTGGGCATATGGACGCTGCCCAGCCAGAAGAAGAAAATCGGCTAAATATGGCACGACAGGCAGCAAAAGACGCCAGAGAGACCGAGCGCACTGCCCAGGTAGAAGAAGGAAAGCGTTTCAAGTAGGCGCGAGCAAACGTCTCAGCAAATCTCGATTCTTGTTACGTGATCTATATGCAAGAGGTCACGTGTTCGGCCGCCACTGAGCAAATGGTAGGCTTTCCGAAGCGTTCGCTTGCCAATGCTAGCGGCGTGACGCAATGCTATTTCCTAACTTTTTCCTTTCTCCATGGAGGCAAGCAACGCATCAGGTTCGTCCAGCGCCGCGCCACGCAGCAGCTCGGCAAGCGCAGTAGATCCGCAGCAAATTCCATTTCACAGAATCGAAGTGTATGTTGCCCTTTATCTGCCGTTTGAACATCGTAATTATAAATAAAAATTTGCAATAAACACTACGAAGAACTCGGAAGCAATATTTGGGTAACTTGTTTGGGAGTACCTGCCGTGTGTAATGCGATCCTGTACAAAGAATGGGGGGAGGGGTCACATTTTGTTCTCGCAACGTTCCCGGATGTTATTGTTTGAATGCCCTGATAATTACTCTGGATATTTGCTCAATGTCATTTGAAGGTCACGGAAAACGGGAGCTAGAAGCATTTCATGCTTAAAATTGGCTGACGGTTTAGCCCTGGCTAAGCAGGAACTAATGTGAACACATTAGTTCGCTATAGCACCACCACCTTTAGTTTTTCATAGTTTGTCTTGGCTTATCATCGGTATGTGTCACTCGGTGTCTGCTAGTCTCCAATGAACTTATTTGATGCCAACTTGGGTTATTTGATATGCAGTGCAGCAGGTGTGTGCCGCTCTTCAATGAACGCATTTGATCAAGCGTGCGGCATACTCTTCGGCAGTCCGCTTCACCCGGCCAGTCCTCGTAGTTTGAAGCTTGGCGTCTACACGACGTCGTTCCTGTTCGGGAGTTTCGCTACTCCGCGCGTTTCTCCTGCCGTCGGCATCAGCGTTGAGACGGCGTCACCTCAGTGCAGGCGTAGAGGAGGCGCTGGTGCACGAGTTTCATTCGCGCGTTCATTTCCAATAGCGACGTTCAAAAGTCATTTACGGGACACTACACACTTCGATTGCCACCTTCTGGCGCTGAGACAGAGTTTCCTATGCGCAATTCAACGCCAGCGGCCCATGAGGTTTGCGGCGCGCCCGACGCGCCGGCAGCGTCTAAGCCGGTAGTGTCCGGCGCACCGCGGATGGCGGTTTGACCCCGCTAAGTATTGACAGCTGGGCTTGTTGGTTATGAATAGCATTATGAAACATCGTTCCAGCGTACAATTGAACAAGGACGAGAAGAAAAAGACAACACGAACGCCGGTAGACTACACGAACGCCGGAAGGTTTGACCCAGACAAGACTTGCAATGAGGTTCTGACTGTGACAGGAAACTATTGCGTCCACATAGACCTGTGCACAGTATGACGTGGCGCAGTGTAGTCTGGTGGGTTGCGCCGTTGCCAACATGTTACGGACCCATTTTAAGATTGTGGCTAGTATCCTCTCCAACCAAGCTGCTTTGCTGGCGGCGATTTCACGCTCACATCTGCTCTCGATTACGAGGGAGCCAGCGTTTTCTATACCTGTCTGCTTCAACTTCTTTTCTCGTTAAGCTACAACGTCACGATCAGTCAACGCATGCTCCCGTTGTCGTTTCACCCTCAGTTGTGCCATCCGTCGATCACGGTGCTCCGCACCGACCAACCCAGATGGACTCGCCACAGGTGACCGCACTTCATCCATGGCCGATCTCCTGAGAACTGCGACGCGACTTGTTCTGACGTGCTGCTAAGCTATCTGTGAGACGAGGAAAAGCACACGCTTTCTGATACGTGTTTGTGATCGGTCTTTCTTATGCCTGTCTCTAAAAAGGAAAGCGCTAAAGTAGGAAAACCATGCAATATGAAAAGAAAAAGGAAAAAGAAGTGCAGCTTACCGCATTCAAGCACGTTTGGTCATTTGCGCATCCAAAATATAGTACTAACACCGCTCTAGCTAAATCAGATACCGACGGAAAGACAGTAGTCAGATCTGAAGTTTAATGTGAGATGGCAATCATAGGCGATAAATCACACCGTTTACTTGCTTATTGGTATGCGAGAACATGCGCGCTGCCGCGATCGCTGCTGTAGCCGTTCGCAAACTGTCTTCGTTTGATTTGAAGTTCCATCCCCTTCCAGCTATTTCGCTCGTTTATATATATATATATATATATATATATATATATAAAGCAAACTTTTTTATTCAAATGCACAGATGTTTGCGCAGCTGTCATTTTCGTACGCAATAAAAGAACTATGAAAATAGACAAGTTTTGCAAAACAGTTCAATAAATGGCCAGCATTAGTAAATTGTAGATTGAACAAATAAACATTGTTAAACAATTGTTTTTTCACTTCTGGCAGGGTGCTTGTTGTTTGGGTAGAACCTAAGCAATAGTTCATTTTTCAAGTACCCGTTACATGTAATGTAAGTCCTCGACTTCGTGAGGAAAAAGGTTTAAAATGCATTACAGACAAGAAATGTTCGTTTGCTTGTTAGGCTTTGCTCTGCAGATAGCAGAGATTGTTCATTTATTCTCTCTTGCATTTTATTGTATGGGTTTCGAAATTCTGTGACTGCTTCATGGAAAAAAAATGTCTTCCCAATATTCACTGTCGAATCCTAATATCTGCTGCACATACTATGAATAGAACAACTAGCAAAAGATGGCTCTACTTTTAAGCTTCTGCTTATGCAAGCATCGTGAAGATGTCTGTAGATCTGCATTTTGGACGTTCACAGAAATGATTGAGTGTCAATGGCAATGTTTTTATGTTATTATGCATCAACGCTGTGAGATCGCAAGTCTGACAATGTAATGTCGTTCTCTCATTTACGGCTGGTGTTTTGCCCACCAATGTTTGATTCTGATGAGGCATAATCACAAGCCGCACGCTTTTTCAAATGTAGCGAAGAAGGACACACAAATTTGCACAACAACACGCCGCCTCAGTTTACAAAAATATCTGCCTCAAGAACACATATTAACCAGAAATGACAGATTTGCCGCACAATAAAAAGAAAGAAACTGTTCCTGAAAGTCGTTTTCCTTAACTACCCGCTCGATAGCGCTATATTTAAGACTAAAATTTCCACTGTGATAAATTTGCTCTTTGAAATTATTAGTCACCGGTGATCGATTTGAATAGGCGTCTTAACGAAAGAGGCAATATCAGGTGCGGCTGCCCCAGAAAGCAACGCACTTTAATTTTAGCAGTGTTATGCACAAGCAACACCTGATGACACTTTTTAAAAATAATTTTCTCTAAGCCACGTATAAGCTTAAACAACCTTCACGGCTGGTCGAGTAGAGACTTTTCGAGGGCTTCGACGAGCACATTCTGATGAGCATCTTTATTTCACCAAACTCTGTCGGGAGAGGTGTTTCCCAACTGCCACGCGATCCCAGCGACTAGTAACGGCAGAAGGAAACGTGGCAATTATACACCCTCATACATTGCGACCCTTCGACAATGTGACCCGGACCCCAGGGCAAACTTCTGTAAATATAACTTTTTCTTGCTGCAGATGCAGCCTCCAACATTTGTTGTCACAAACTGCTCTGGGCTAGAATACGGCACTCAGATAGCGCAATAAGTGAGAAATTAAATCTAGTCATGCGTACAGTGTCACACAGTAGTCTTGAGTAAGGCATTTCTTAGTTAAATCAAGTGTATGTGTAAAGCAGTTGCAGCTTGTCTTTTTGCCTTGCTCCTGGAAGCTTATAATAAACGTTTGAAAATTCTACACGGTCAATCGAACGTAGCTCGTACACGTGAAGGTACCCTTTGATTGGTATCGTTTATCCAAAAATGTGTATCCTTTGATTAGTATCGTTTATGAAAGACCGAAGGCGACTCTATTTTTTATTGGTTTGCTTTCTTTGAAAATCGCTCGCTAAGTGAATATTTAAGCACCGCAGAAGTTCACTACTAAGCAAACCTGCCGATGGAATAACTAATGTGGCTACGAGTCGCCAGCAAATCAAAAATGTTTTCTTGAAATCTAAACCATGTTTCTTCGTGAGGGTAGACTGTAAAGAGCAACGCGCTTTCATTCCTTTTTTTTTTTCGTAGAAACTGCCTTTGCACCTACCGATCGCTTAAAGAAAGTATGATTGCTCAGAGACCAGCGCTTTTCTCTAGTGGTTATCAATTACCATGCGCCTAAAACATGTTGCCCTTTGAGACACCTAATAGTTACAAACGTCACATCGTGCTCGTTACCCCAGTTTTCGCAATCTAGGATGCGCCAGCAAACAAGGAGTCAAATCCGCACGCGGAGTATCGGGAAACATACAGCCAGGCGCTCAGACATACGGATCGCAAAATGTTTTCGACAACGCAAAACTTCTTGCGCAATGACAATTTCAGCGCTCTATAAATGATCAAGGCAGAAAATAATTCAACGATGGAACTGCAGTGCAGCCTAAATTTCTCAACCACTAAAAAACACTGCTCGTTTAACTACTTCGAGATGGTTTCTGTCCCACTTTCGTGGTAATCTTTGAAGTAATGAGCGTCACATCTACGTTGAAGTATACCATTCATATTCAAAATGGATGTCTCAATGAAAAATGAATACACGGCTGCTGCGATCAAGTTGGAATTTGTAGCCCACGCACATCTTTACCAAAACCTTCCACAACCTGCCTGTCACTAGAGAAATTACCTAAAACACTGATTTTTCTTCTGCGCCTTATTTGTGGGTGATTGCTTTTATGATGTGAAAACATTTTAACCACCGTAAAAATAACGACAAAATATCCGGCTTTCCACTCAATAACCCGTGAAACAGTTATAATCGCGGAGTCCCTTTGCGTTGAAGCTGTCCGTTGATACCAGCAATACAGGCGGATTCTGTGACACATGAAGTCGACCCTACGAAGCCCTATGTGTGGAATGAGGCAGGCTATATACGATATGCACAAGAACGTACACATTTTTGTTTATTTGAACGTGGTAAGTATTATATAGTGTTGCCCAAAGTGTGACAGGTAGTGAAAGGTGTAGTCCATTCATTAGACGACTTGGATGCACGTTTGGAGGTACGTTGTAAATAATCCCCGATCCGTACAATCTGTATACCAAAGACATTTTCAAGGTACTTGACTGTCTCATCTCGTCCACAAAGCATGCAGTCCGTCCCTTCGGGGCACTGAAGCCTTCCGCGAGCTAGAGCATTAGTGTAAATAAGCCGGGAAAGAAATTGCACTTTCTTTCATAGTTAAAAACAGTAACGCGATAGCTGGCGCAATATTGCGCCTAACGTGTCTTGTACTATTTCGAATGATATTGTTTGGTGTAGACATTGGCAGAAGCAGAAGGAACCTTTCGACAAGAGAAAACTTCACTTACTTCCATCTGGCAATTAAGACTTAAACTTATCAACATAAAACCTTCTGTCCTATACTCCGCGCCAATTGTGGGCCAGGTACAGGTCTAGTACGCATTCACGAACAAATTTTGGTGGCAACGAAGAGAAAGCTGCACGGGCAAATTCGTCTGTTCTAACATATGTGAAGAATCTTAAGATTCTGTACATATGTTAATGAAATAGGATTTTTCAGCCCGTGTCTTCCTCGCAGCGCAGTCTGTTCGTGAGACAAGCTGACTTTGGAGAGTTGCTGTGTAAGCTTGGAAGTTGTGCTTAGGTGCTATAAGTGTGTGTGTCAGCAAGCAGCAAAGGCGGGTCTTCGTCGTCTCCTTCAACGTGCCACGGAAAAGCAAAGCGCATTAGCTTCACTAAAACTGTCACCGGAGTTTCCGAGGCTTTGTTTTGACGCGCTTGATCAGCATACACTGCGGAATGCGCGTAGCAATGCAAGTTCAACCTCGCGCCTATTTGCTCCAGTGAGCTGACTGCAGGCGCAGAGCGAGAAGGCACACCAACGCGGCTGCATTTTCGGCTTCGAAAATCTGACGTTAGGGCCTCTCATATTTTATTTCTTTCCTCCATGTCCATAACAATACTTTCGATTTCACGTAATAGATGCTGAGTAAGCATACCTGCCGCGTGTGAAGCATTCGTATTTGGCCAAACGTGCAATCGTGAGTGTATTTTATGGTAATTTGGTGTTTTAAATAAAATGTTTTCTCTTCTCCAGCTTAAACTGACCAGGATGAGAACGTCCGAAGTTCCTATGGGCGCTCTTATTCGTCCACAATTTCCTTCGTAGCCTTCAATTCATTGGCACAGAATGTTGTACTCGAGCATAGCAGCTAAGCATTCATTCATGGAGGTGACCATAAGGTTACGCTGCGAGGGGTGCCCTATTGTGGTAGATCAAACTTTTCTAACGAACATATTGTTTTTTTGAGGGTGTGTTTCATTATATCCAGCGTGGCCAATCCCGCTCGTGTGCATATGAACCACAACTTTAGGTTACAACAACGCATATAAACCTAGTCGTCTTTGTTTAGGTAAGTGGCATCGTTCCCTAGTAGTGCGGTAGCGGAAAGACGCAGGTCCTTCCAGTCAGTTGCATTTCGTTTCTTCCCACTGAATTTATTGCTAATAGAAGCATTTAGTATTCATCATCCACAAACAATATTTATTTACACTGCAAGACGGAGACCTCTCCCTGCAATCAACAATTACCCCTGTCTTACGCTAGCTGATTCCAACTTGCACGTGCAAATTTCTTAATTCCATCACCCAACTAGATTTTCTGCCATCGCCGACAGCGATTTTGTTCCCTTTGAACCAAATATGTAACTCTAATCGTCCAGTGGTTATCCATACTCTACGCATTACATGACCTGCCCGGCGGCATTCGTTTCTCTTAATGCCTCCTGGAATATCGGCTATCCCCGTTTGATTTCTCATCCACTCTACTCTCCCGTACAAAAAAAAATCTTGAGAAGGCATTCAAATATTGTTGGTCAATGTTGAGTTTTTTATGGAGGGTTTATTGAGAGTTTGTTGGAGAATTGTTGGGTTGAGTGCTCTTGAATATTAGCCACTGAAATTTAATTGAAACACCACTGGGTATCCCAATGTTGAATAATTGTGAAGTTACCATTGAAAGTCCATTGTGCTTAGACGGCCCGTTGTGTTCGTTTTGATGAATGGCTTTTGGGTTACCATTGATTCTGCGTTGAACTGACGTTGTGGTGGTTTTGTTGACCTGTTGTTGAGTTATTATTGCTACAGCACTGAAAAGAACATTCTGGCCCATTTGAGATTTCAAAAGTCGCCATTGAAATATGACTGACGTTTCGTTGGGCTAGTGGATTTTTATTCATATATTGAAATTGCTTTGCTGTTCACACTTGCATGCCCCGGTGCCTGCTCATAACTTTCCCAAACACAAACAAAAGCAAAGAAGAGACTGATAATTTAAATACCTTTATTTGCACTAAAGATACGTGCACAGGAAACATTATTACAGCACATAAGGCACCACTACATCGAACCTGGAGACATAGGCTAGTACCTACAGCAATCTTAGTTGTGCAAATATATCTGAAAAAAGCTATACATATGAACTCAATCAAAACGATCATTGTGGTATTCACTATCGACTTTAGAAGGCAAAGCGACTCAAAAGGCGGGGCTTAAGCATACCCTTGTAACAACCAACTTTGAACACATGAACACTTGAAGCTGCTTGCGTGTGAATACACAAGACATTTGAATATGTTACATTAAAATGTTTCGCACACTAACACATCACAGGAATAGCTACGGCTGACTGTGAGAAGGCAAAATAACAGACTTGAAACAAACGACATCACGTAAATATATACAAGCTTTAGCATACGTCTTTCACCGCGATTAAAATTTAATGAAGTACCAAAGTTGACTTGCCCGAGCTTCTTGTCTTCGAGATGTATATATTTTCATGTTGCCCAATTATTTTATAAAATAACATCACTCAACTTAGCTATTAACTGACGACGCATCATTTAGAAAGTTGCCGGGCATGGCGAACACCTGAATCATGTGTTTCTGACGAGCCAGGTTTACTTTCTTCAGAAACAAACTTGTAAAACTTGTGTGTAATGAATGCAGCTTATCTCCCTGGCACAAGTCAAGAACAAACAGTACACCATTTGATTATGTTAATTTGGGGTACAGAAGAGTTTGTTGGTGGCATTTCCTCAATTTAGTGAGCTCATTTTCAGGTAATTTTTCTGAACTTGCAAAAAGCTAATTAGAGCACTTTTTTGGGCCTTTTTCCCTATACCCAGTAACTAAGTGGCACCTCAGTCAATAAAGAGATAAGGCAAGGCTAATACCTTCAACAATAAGAGACAAAAATAACTATTTAGCACAGAAAATTGGTAGTAACACACGGCTAACACAATTCCAAGCAGCCAAAAGAATGGTCACTTGCACTTGCAGTATCAAGTACCCCAGAAATAGTCATAAAGGATGAGAAAATGTTTCAATGACTGGACAGCCAGATTGGTGAGACAGTGAAAAGCGCAAATAAATGCGTATACGAAACACCAATGACCTCAATTGTGCAGGTAAAATGTTATTAAAATGCTACCAAAATTTTAATGCAGAAAATACATAAACGTTGCATAAAAATTGGGACAAAGCAGTGACAAAGACGGATGGAGATACAGCACCCGTGTTGAAAAAAAAATTACAAGTGGTGTACATGCATATTTATTCTCACATTTTTTCTCCAATATATACAAAAAGAACACATGCACTTACCGCATAAGAAAGGTTCCTGCGCCTGGACAATGCAGCACTGTACAAAGCAGCGCCATGAGAATCGAAAAGTAGAGCTTAATCTGTTTAAAAACTACGAATGCTAGCATACCAACAAACAGGCATGTGGCATGTCGTGGCTTGATGGATGAAATTCATAAATATTACACACAAACGAAGTTACCATCACTCTTATTGGTTTCCTCAGGGGACTCTTTGAAGTTGAACTAGAAAAATGTACATCAGTGTTAAAAACAGAGAAGATAAGACCCTATAGAGTTCTTCCTGAAATAAACAGCGCAAATAACTTAATGTATCTATGGAAACTTCGCCAATTCAGTGTACATTTATATTTGACAACCACCCAAACAGAGACGAGAAGGATGAATTAAGGTAGGAACACACATGAACGCCGACTCAACTAGAAGTTTATTCGTGAAGACAAAGATTTTAAACACACTGGCCAACTTCACAAAGAAAAAGCCATGAATGCGTAGCAGAAAGAGCCCGGCTCAACAAAAAAGGACTGAAAGACGTCCTGTAGAATAAACATGTGCGTCAAACACTAACAAAAGCATGAAAACTGAATGGTTTGTCCTGTAAGTGATATTAACGAGAAGTACTGCAGCAACTCTTTCCCACTAAGGGTCACAGAAATCTTGCTTATGAATTTTTCTTCGTTATCAATAAATAATGCTTCCACAAGTCCTCTTGTGTTCTGGTCTCTGTGATGAAACAATCATTCTTTCTGCTCTAAACCGCAACACCAAAGGAGTTCCAGAAGCAATATTTATTGATCCCAAACGAAATAAATGCATAACCAAGTTATCTGTTGCCCTTAGTGGGAAAAAGTTGCAGTTCTCAAAAGAGTATTTCTCGTTGGGTAGTATCACTTATCGGACAAATGTTTCGCTTTTTCGAAAAATTTTTCCGATAGTTCTCGTTTCTCACGCACGTTTATTCTACATGACATGGTTTTTTCATATTTCTTTCTTGTCGTACATGGCTGTTTCTGCCACGCATGCACGGCGTTTTACCTTTGTCAAGTTGACCAGTGTCTTTAATACCTCTGTCATCAAAAGTAAACTTTTAGATGAGCTTGCGCTCGTGTGTGCTCCTACCTATTTCGTCGTCCATCGTCCGCCTCTGTTCGTGCTGCTGTTTACAGTACGCACGTATCACTTGGATAGGCTGGTAAACATTCTCAAAAACAAAAGTAAATGCCTCCACTCCAGGTAGCCCATCCTTTACTACTAAACGCCAGAGGAAATCGAAAGTAAGCCTTCACAGCGTCCATGCGGCAGCTAGCACACCATAGAGCAGCACAAAAATAGCTGAAAATCCCACTTGATGGAGAGTGGCAACAGAGATGCGAGCTTGCTAGTGAATCAGCCACATATCAACGGGTGTCTCTTGCACGACGCCAAGGTGCTCTTGACGTAGAACACTTTAGCACCTGGGAATTTGCTGCATGCCTAACCTGGTGAGAAGGGGAATGCGGGCAGAAAATGAGATTACGCGGATTAAGGATCTGCCATACACTGCACATAACTACGCATGAAATAGAAGTACACACTGTACTGGCAAGTAAAAATTCCCGACTCTTTGCGAGTGCCGTCGAGAAAAGGAAGAAATGGGTTGCTACGGTAAATGTTAGCTAAGAAACACACAGCGATGTTTAACAGCCGGAAAACATATTCGCGGCTCTCTCGCAGAACCGAAGACCACGTGACAGTGCATAGCCGATACCAAGCAAATATCGAATCTTTGGGTAGAAGTTCAGGAGAAGGAATGACCTAAAAATACGCAGAGAGCGAGGCGAGCGTGAGCGTGCCTGTACGAGTGAGAACATGTACCGCTCCTTTGAAGCTTAGTAGCCGCTCCGGCGTGGCTCCGATCAACCCACACGATTTGTGTGCAGAGCGCCGCGCACACGCCCTTGCGCGTTGTGCGCGGTGGCGTCTGCGCAGTGAGCTAGCTCCATGCACGCGTCATTCATCGCCGCGCAAACGGTGTTCGAGTGCGACGCTTAGCTCGAGGCGACAACGCGCCGATTGACGCTCCTTTCGCTTCTGGAAGCAGCGCACATTCGGATCGGTCCAAATCAAAGAGGCAGCAGAGAACGGTGGCATGTTTCGGTTATCGCCTATTAAAATTGTGCAGTAGGCCTTCAACCCGCCGCGCTAGATAAAGATGCTTACTGCGGCAGTTTTGGCGGCGATAGGCGACAAGGCGAGCCCGTCGGCATAGAGAAAGGAATAAAAGAGCGGACACTCCCATAGAGCCCAGCGGCCGAATTGACAGCAGCGCACCAAGCCGTGGGCGTTAATACCTGAAGCACACTTCCGGTTTAGTGCGCGCGCGTTTTGAATACTAGCTGGTGCGCGTCACCACGCCGGCTCCGTTGTTTTTTTTTTTTGCTTTTGAAGTGAATATTTATTAATATATTTATTTTTTTATCTATCAAATATTTGCAAATCATTTTATCAATAAGTAAAATTGATTGCGAACGATCTTCACAAGCCTCCATTGAATATGTGCCTCGTGCAATTTCATAAAGACGCAAGACACCTTGTGAAATGAGGACATGTTTATTTTATTCTTTATAAATGCTCGTCGCAGGCTTTTTGTGCATTCATCCAACGTTGTGGCACCAGGTAAGCACCAGTAGTTTCCGCAGGAAGCTCCACCAGACGACGTGAGCTGAAAAAATTACAAACAAGTGTTATATTGTTATTAACATGTAAGAACAATGCCTGTAGAGGCGAAGCGTGCGAAAGTGGTGAATGGGCGGCATTACAAACAAAAGCAGTTCGTATTTACACACACGGCGTAGAAAATACCCGACTCATCCCAAGCAATACCGTACATACCACAAACACAGTCTAATTCCAAGCATTCCCCTCTTCCCAAGACTTATTTCCTGCACGTTAATAGCACGAATGCGCGGACTACGGCGCGTTTCGCGAACTTGGCTACAACCGACGCGATAGTACACTACGATACACAGAGGTGGCCCCAACACAGGCTCTCAACCAGAGCATGCTGGACGCTCGCAGAATTCCTTCTACTCGCACTCAAGAGAAATGCGTGGGTGCCGTTCAGAAGACAGAATTTTCGAGTTACTAGATCCTGGCGTTTGAGCTCCTTGGCTTATCTCTTGTGCGTTCTGCAGGCGCAAGCAACTCACTCCCGTGTTATCACTCTTGACGATTGCTCGTCGCGTTTTCGACAAGCGTGGGTACCGAAAGAAGGCTTAAATTGTTGTGGGACATAAAAATTGCCACCAACTTGTCGCAGCAAGATTCAGTACGCGCCAAACTAACCTTGTCACCACGGCCGAGCTGTTTTCGCTGCGTCACAACAGGCGCGGCGAGCGGGCCTCGTAGCATAAAAGGACCGAAAATAATTTTCAACAATGTTGGGCGTCAGAGAAAGCGCCATGAACTTGTCAGTGCATTAAAGCGCGAAACCGCGGACTACGGCCGAGCTGATTTTGCTAACCGCGTCACAGCGCCAGGCGCGCCCACTGCGCTCGAAAGGTACCCCAAAAAGTAATGAAATTAGTTTCAATATTGGTGGCAGTCAGTAAAAGCGCCAAAACTTGTCTCAGTAAAATTCAGTACACGCGAAACTGCGTCACAGCACCCTGTGCGACTAGCGTGCCCAAAAACTACCGAAATTAGTTAAAATAATATTGGGGCTCATAGAAAGCGTCACAAACATCTCCCATTACGATTCATTAATTCAAATTAACTGCTGCAGGACGGCCATGCTGTTTTTCGTTAACTGCGTCACAAGTCTAGCCTAGGTGCCGGGCAGTAAGCCTAATTGCTTGAAGTGCGTCGCAGACTGTCGAACAATGTTTCTCACCTTGCCGTAGTCCAATAGTGCAGTGGTGCCATGTCGAAGTTCCGAAGGAACGCAATAATTCGCCTGGAGGCCACCAAACCGGGCTAAATCCCAAAATAGAAAAACAGGCAGACGGGTGCCAGAACAGTCCAACGCTCAGATGCGCAGCCGGTCTCTCTCGCTTCGGCGGTGTGTCTGACGAATGACGCAAACATCTGGCTCGTCATTCGCCGGTTCGCCTGTCGCTAGGCAACGGAAGTAAGCCTCAAAGTTTAATTTAATTTACGCGCTGATATTTTTACTTGTTCCGGGAAAGAATAAAAAAAATAAAACTATTTCTGTTAATCTTATTTCACATTCTTTTCTTTTTCGATGCTCGCGGCCCCAATTCGTCGGCGTTAATACTATAGCGCGACGTGTTTCCTGTTTCCAATTTTCACCGAGTGTCCGCTCTTGTTCTATTCCTTTCTCTATACTGTCGGCGGCTGTGTTCTTTGCCGACGTCGTCCCCACACCTCTGTTCATTTGCGCTGCGACTAATCGGTTGGCCATTCTCCGCAAATCCCAAAGAGGCGAAATATATTTTGCGGTGCGTCGCACCATTAGCCGCAACCTAAATCGAGGCGCGCTTAACCGCTACGGCACAAAAGGTGATCACACTAACCGTATGGTATACGAAGAGCCACTAAGGATTAAAAAAAAACTGGCGGTCGCCAGTTGCCACGGCGGCCGCCATAGTTACGAAATGCGTAAGCGTGAAGTGCAACACCGCCTTCCGGTAGGAGTGTGGTACAAGCGTAGCACAGCTGCTCACCTGCTGCACAATTCTCCTAAGGTCGTAGTGCCTGCCTAAATACCTTGAAACGCAGCGCGCCTCTCACGTATCGGAACGCGATAACAAGCACTTAGACGGCCCACGTGAGCCCCTATGAAAGATGCCGTGGCCACTGTACAAAATTATCACTGCGCAGAGAAGCCGATCCTTATGTTCCAATCCTGTTCTCGGATACAAATTAAGGAAACGTCATTAGAGAGGTACAAATGAAGCAATTCAATTTTACGCATGTGGGGCGCCGCTGCCTCTTCGCCTACTATTGTTTCAAATGAAGTGACGGCGGCAGCGAGCGTTAGTATCGCGCGCTTTTGCTCCAGAGTACGCGGTTTGCTTGGAGAAAGTGAACGATGTGTTTAACGTCTCACGCTTGTCAATGTCAAAACAGAAAAAAAAAGGCTACGTGCTCAAGAAAACGAGATTACTTACCTATCTTCAGAAGTTCGGCTGCCACTGTTTCGGGGTGCCTTCTCTCCAACAGGCATCATGACTTGTGCCGCGCAACTCATCAAAACAACCAGGCTCGCACATAAGTCGAAGACTAGTAGCTGGCTGAGCCAACGACTTCACCGGATAAACATCCCACTTATCGTCGTTGAAACATTTCACTTAAATGTGCTTCATGTTGTCCGAAATGAAAAAAAAATACTTTCATCAAAAAGCACCAGGCGTGAACCACCACACCGACTGCAGCCATAGAGAAAGAAAAATATGCTGCAGCCAAGTAACTTAGTCCGAAAGCCGTTCACAGCTTCACTATCGTATTGAGTTATAAAAACATTTCAAACACAATATAACGGCACTGAAAAACCTCTAATTAATTAGCAATATTTTTTCATCCGCTAACCTTCATAGATATTTAAGAACAACCTCATTTGTAGCGTAAACAATAAATACTACGACCAAAAATTACGACTACGAAACTAACGGCAACCATGTGTACTGTTGCAAAAGTGTGCGCAAAACGAAGCTACACGCGAAGCTACAACGGTTGCAACCGCGTGCGCGCGCATACACACACACCCGAATGCTACCTTGACGTTTGTAGCGCCACTTAGAAATAAAAATTATTACTAATTTCGTTATTTTTACAAAAGTAAAACTTCTAAAATAGTTTGTAGTGCCTTTGTAGATGACAAGGTGACAAGTAAGATATGATAACAGTCCGTTACCTGTATTTCTTTCATTTCCCTTTGGTCATAGCGAAAGAAATTCTTTCTCTATGCTTTGGTGTTCTTCTATTTAACTGAACATACGAGACCTGCAGGCTCGGGGGGAGATGAGAGGACGTCAGTTCGGCGAGGCTCAAATAAATCGCCTGCTTCTTGCAAGGCGAGAGTCGGGAGCAGCCGCAGAAACAGCGATTAGCGTTGACACTGTTGCTGAATCCGAAGCTCTTTGAAGTCAATGGTTATAGCGGCTGCGCGCTCCGATCTCAAAGCGCGTTCGTTCTTTGATCTCTAGTACCATGGATATTGGATAAAAATACTATATTTGCTTTACGGACAGAGGGTACGTCGCAGGAAATTCGAAGACCTCACACGTGTATGTTTGTAGCGTGTGCGGGCTTCCATCCTACGATTCCTACAGCGCGTCCGATGCTCGAAGTTAGCATCGTCGCGCGTCGGCGCCTGTCTTATCGCCGGCCGCGCTGCCACCGTGTCTAGTTTTGGGGAATTCCACATGCGCGTATTCACCGTGTTTGGAAGTGAATTTCGCATTCTTCTGCTCCCCGAAACGTGCTCATTTTTGATCGTACCAATGGCTATGTCATCTAGTATATGTTAAAACGATGATAGCATTTGCACACCGGCGAAGAAAGAAATCGTTACGAACTTGGGTGGTCATGAATTTAGTCTAACGTTACAGTTTTTACGTAGCGAAAACGGCTAGGAAAGTGGGGCGGTCCCGGCGATAGACGCTTTAAAGCGCCAGCTGTAGCGACAGCACGAGGAAGTGGCACGCGGCGCACGCGCCAAGCATTTCAAAGCTTACTGGCTTTTGAATGAGAGGAGTATGTGCGCGCTCGTGGCCTATTGGTTAGAGTACAGGGCTCGACTGCCGACGTTCGATTCCACCCCATCGGTCACACATTATTTTCTTTTAATGAAAGCGAGGCGAAAGAAGAACCTAGCTGCCGCAGAATGACAGGAATGAGGTTGGAACGCTTCGCGATAAATTTTTGGAATGTCTTCATATGCGAGTCCTAATTATTATATACTGGACTCAACTGCTACGCAAAAAAACAACTAGAAAAATCTACACAAATTACCCTATGAATTGTTTATTGAGAACACACAACCGTAATATTGTTGTGTAAGGGTTGAGTGAAGTCAATCGCTCTTGAAAATTTGTTGAAGTCCGTTTTTTCAACAATTGCCCAACAATATATCAATGGTTAATCAACAGTCATTTTTGTACGGGGTCTTCCTGTCTTCTAGCGTCACGCCTTACACCTGACATTAAGAGACAGGAAAAGCGTGGTGTTGCCCACAGAGCAAATACGAGATTACTAGCATTCAGTACTCACGTCTATTTCGAAATCCAGAAAACCTTCAGGCTGCTTCAGAAACAAGCATCAAATTGTCCTTACATCACCCATGTAAAAACTGGCAGAACGATCGCTGCATGCACGTATTTCGTTCTGTCCGGAATCGCAAAATTCACTTTCCCCACGCAAGGGGAATTCCACCGCGATTGCATGTTCATCACCGCCTTGCCATGCAGAAAAGGGCACTTCCACAAGACAGCCCTAACACCGCAATTAAGGCACCTACGCGTGCTTGGGGCCGTTCACGTAAGGAATGCTTTCAACAGATGTGCGATGATACACGCATCTACGGCACAAGAAGTGATGGTAGGCAGGCGTCCGTGCAGCTAATATTATTCCGACTTTTCTTAGGGATCGTACTTTCACTGTTTGGGCAACAGAGTGCAATCTACACCGATCGCACGGCAGAAAGATATGTGTGCCATGGGCGTCCACATTGAGTGCGAAGTTGCCCAGTTCAGTGACAGCTGATTTCGCCCATTGATTAGGCAATATTAGTACCTACATTTCCGAATATGCATGGTCGGTGTTACCCTCTTGACAAGAAAAGGCGATTTACGAACCAGGAATATATATTTCAGGTGCCATCAATGCCATCGACAGTTTCCTAACAAAAAGGTCACGCCCTCATGACGGGAGAAAATGCAATACATTCAATGCAATAAAATGCAATACGCAATACATTGTTTTGTACAGTTCTCGTTCATGCAAGGCAACACTTCAGCTTTTACTATGGCGGGCATGTTCTCAAGGATAACCCTGGGAACCGCCACAGACGCAACAGAATTCAGGAACCCCTAAGCTAGACAAGGCGCCGCGTTGCACACCTAATCAAGCAGCTATCATTCCGTTCCTACGGGCCTCAGGTAAGCGTGGACAAGGAGGTGGTCCTGGTACTGCTGCAATCCAGGGTTATCACTGCAGGTTTCCCAAAAGCGAGCAGTGCTACAAGCTCAACAAAGGACAATAACACTGACTGGAGACACCCCAACGAGCTCAATCAAACAGAATTGAAAGAAAAGAACCTTACAGTATGCGGCCCCCCGAAACTACTTCTTGACACTGTAAGCGACGCCATGAAATAGAGATTTTTTTATTCGTGGTGAACTCAGGGCCAAAAGCGATAAAGGAAGAAGAGAGGCATTTAAGCGAGGCTAACTAATGCATCCCGAAGTGTGGTATCAATGCAGTGCAGAAAGAAGCTAAATATCACAAAACGACCGAACCGAAAACGCGGTTATAAGAAATGAGTAGGTAAACCTATGTTCACAAATCACGACAACATCGACAAGTGACAGGAAGATAAAGGTTAAATGCTTGTGCAAAGCAAAACCAGCGTCTATTTTGAGACGATGAAGAGATAGCGTCACGCTGGAAAGTTCAAGGCAGCGGAAAGCCCTTTCCCTGCCCGATCCTTCAACGAGTAAAGCATACAGAAGCCGGCAACGTACTGCACAGACGGCCATCAGAAAGGTGTTTAACTTTATTTGTCGGTGGAGGTCATCCCCTTACCCTCAGCGCTGAGAAGGTCATTATAGAGAAATGCACGTGGTACGACCTCAACGAGCTTCTTATCAGTAAACCGTCTCTCTCTTTCGGTCATAAATGTCGTTTCACTTCGCTACCTGAATATACAAAACACCCACAGTGGCCCAGCGTCTAAGACCACGTTGAGACTGTGCAATCCCGAAGCCCGCCATAAAACATTGCCGCCTAATTTGCAAAATTGTTTATCAGGAAATGCAGCTTAAGCCTCTCTCCTTCTAGCACGTTGCGGCGTTTTCACCCTAATGGCGACCGCTGAATCGATATGCAGCCTAATTTAATCTTTTATTTAACACGTAGGTATACTTTATTCTTTCCTTTGCATACCTGTCAACTGACGACTTCGCAGAAAAATAAGGCCTGAGAAATAAATACGACGCATCTTCTTTCGACAGTAGGTATAAAAGCAGGTAGAGGAGCTCTGTCCAGAGGTATCAATCCTGCCGAGTACCTGCCAGCTCCCTGAAATCCGCTCAACCATGATCGCCGTATGTAGTCCCAACTGACGTTGTTATCAGGATGGCATGTTAAAATTGTAGCGTCAATGTAACAGAATGCCAGCTACTTCGCGTCCAGTGACGACTTTAAGCAAAACAGTCACCTTCGTTCTTTAGCGGCTCATTCCGCTTGAACATCATGCCATCCCTACCGAATTTAATTCATAACTATCAAATGGGGGCATGGAAGACAACCATCCCTTCTCGAGGTTGTCGTAACAATTCTTTCTCGTAAATCAGTACCAAGCGCATCTCTCTTTAGCAGTGCACAGCGTTAATTTATGGTTTGCTTCTCATGCCTACTGAAACGAGAGACACCGAAGACGAACAAAGGCAAACAGATGGAGAGCTTGATGCATTTCTCCGCCTTGTTCCGCTGGCTAACTCTTCAATCCTACTTTCTTTTTGGCTATTGCCTCCTGGCGCCTTGGTTGTGTGTATTTAACTATAATATGTGCCGCTTCAGGTCCTGTGCCTCCTTGCTGCTCTCCTTGGCAATGCCATGGCCGTGTACATCCCAACGTACGGCGTGCCTGCGGCTGGCTACCCCGGCGTACCTATCGCCGGCTACCCCGGCGTGCCAGCTGTCACGAGTGTGCATGCCGCCCCCGTTGCCGCACTGCAGACCGTCCACCAGGGAGTGCCTGTGAGTCCCACTGTCCACAACGTGGCTACCCCTTACGGCTACCGCACAACCGGCGTTAGCTACAGCCACAGAGTCGACGCCCACCCAGTGCGCGCACGCTACGCGTACGGCCTCACGCCTTACGGCCTCGATTACGGATACGGGCTAGGCGCCTACGGATACCCCACCGTGCTGAAGAAATGGTAAGTGGAGCCAAGATCGTCTTCATGACTACGCTTTATGTTTTGTGCTAGAAGTTTCGCAACCGTTCAGGTAATGACAACGAAGGTAAATCTTGCTTGCAGATCATTTCGTTGATTCAATATTTGTTTCTTAAATAAATGCTGGAAGGAGCTGTTCCCAAATAAACTTGCGTTAGAGGTACTCATGAAAAAACTAATGCATAATATTGTTGGCCCTGATGAAGCCCAAAATCTGCAATAGCTTGAAAACTGTACAACTTAAAGAAATCAATTGTAACACCGTGTCCCACTATAGCCTGACTAATAATTCTGTTGTGTATTGGCTTGCCATCGAATGTTAGTTTCAACTAATTACACTCCTGAATAAGCTGCATATGGCTATAGAGTACATTGTGCCTTGCCCTAGCAGAGTACTTTTCATTTCTTTGTGATAAGATTAACCTACGTCGTACGTTTATTATTAAATTGAATGTCTGGCGGCAAGATTTTACATGCAAGTGCTCGTCTAAGCTTATCACACTAACATGGAAAATACAAGATATAAGAATATGCCAGCAGTTCTGAAGTATATATCATGGTATGTAACGGCGTTTGCGGTAGACTCCGCCGCACACCGAGAAGCGTATTTTGTTCAAGATGCCAGAATACTCATTTAGCTACTTCATTCGGTTTGGGACAAAATTCGGCCCTCCTAAATATATTCGGTCAATAATATGACAACGCGAAAGCAGTTTTTGTGTAATTTCCGTCCACAAGGAATAATTTCCGCTTTATGGTATGTTTATTAACAAACCACATTCAGATACATACACATTTTCAGATACCCCAAGAGGACCAAAACTAAAACTGCAAGTGGGGCCACCAACGAATACATGCTAATCCTTTTTTAACCATAAGGAAGTAGCGTGATGCTTACTTTTATGGTACTTGTTTTTCAGCGAGGATCATACCAAGCTTGTTGGTGGGCTTTTGTGTGCGGGATCGAGCACTCAAGGTCTTTTAAGTTAAAGTTAAACAGATTGTCTTCAAATCAAGCCATTTGCACTCTTCTTGAATCTACACAAAACCTTACTTGCTCTCATTTTCTTATATGTAATATTTGTTTTTGCCTTTCAGAGACAAGATAAAGCCTTCAGATGTGTTTCTTCATCAAAGTTATCTGACAAACAACTGCAGCGAGACACTTTGAGGAGTAGAGTGCTTTGAGAGATATGTCACATGACCCTTTACCACCCTGAAAAAGAAATAAATACAAGAAACCATCTGGTGTTCTTCTTTGAGCTCTAAATTATGTTTCCTCTTTATTCATTTCATGCGCTTGCTTATAGCGATGCTTTTCTGCGTGGGTAAATAATTTAGCGGCCCTTCATAGCAAGGTTCGTTACAGCGCAACACAAGAGAAGGACAAAAGAAGTATAAACACGACAGGGTGTTTTATACCTTATTTTGTCCTTATGTTGTGGTGCGCTGTAACGAACCTTACTATGAACCCCAACCAACTGGCCCAACTTGCGTCTTGATGCAATTTCGCTGCCACTTAAAGAAAAACAGGTGGCGCTCAATAAAAACTAGGTTCATTCTGTAGCCTGTTAGCACTTGAACATTTTTAGAGTGCAGTTCTTAGGCGTCCGCTCCTGCGTTGAGCGTCGGCGTGCCTCGGCGTCGTTTCTCGGCGCAAACGAGCGAACGCGCACAGCGGAAGATGATAGCGAACGTGGCCCCGCAGCGCGGCATGAAAAAATTGACGCAGAAACTACTCTGGGAGTTGTGCAAGTATGCATAAACATTGTATCACTTACTCATCTCCACGCGGCCCGCTGTCATTATCAATATGTCATGAAACTTGATCCGGCCACTTCACGAAGGACAGCGCTGCGGTGGCACGGACTAGTGCGGACAGCGCCGCAAGTAACCCTGGTGACCCAAGCAAAATATTGCAGCTGGCGGTGCCAGGTGCGCTCATGACGTTCGGGTCATTATAAGCCGTTATCTCGCTTTAGCGCCTTCTCCATCCGGGTCGAACCATTCTGAACAGTGACAAAACGTACTCAGGCGGCGGCTTCATTTCTCACAGCCGCGCAGACCGTACCTTGAAATCAATCTGGGATAGAGACAAGGAGTGCCGACTGCTGATGGTTTCGCGCGCTGTGTTCTCGCCAGTTAGCCTTAAAGAGGGACGCGCGGGCCGGTATCTTGAAAGTGATCTGTGAAAGTTGTATATTGCGGCGTGTGCTGAGAGCTCCGTGAGCGCTGCGTTCTCGCCGCCTCGCTGGGGTTCAAACGCGGCAGCACGCTTAATTCGTTTGCTGCTGCGGGAGCAATCTAGAAAGTGGTCGTCTTGCGGGACGGAGGGACAGACGGAGGGACGGGTGGTTTTTGGTTGTATGAACACACAATAAAGGCGCGTTTACACAGAAGGCGGAGCGGGCAAAGCGGGCAGGCGGAAAGCGGAAAGCGGCGAAAACCTCCTCGCCGAGCGGGCAAAGCAGGCGGAAAACGAGGCGGGCAGCCCGCTCGCTCTCGGACCGATTTTTTCCGCCCCGCCGGAGCTTCCCGCTTTCTCGCAGCCAACCAGGGCTCGAGGATACAAGCCGACTCAACATGGCATCCCCCGAGACAGCTGGATTCTGCACTGCACAATCAAATGTTGCCCGATGCTATATGGCAAGAGACACGACGTATACAAGGGCACTGAATACAAGAATTAAAGCACTGACATGACCCATTCTCTCTCGTTCTTGCAAGGCGGGGTAAACCCACCAGCGGCGTTGGCGGGCTGTCTTCCTTCGAGCTTTCTGCTGCTCGTCGTGAAAAGCTGCTAAAGAAGCGGCGAGTAGAATGCCAACTATTTCGTCTTCTTCGTCCGAGCTGATCATTCTTCACAAGTGGTTAGCAAGCGAGAGCGGCTGGCCAGACGACGGTGGCGCGCTGACGACGCTCGTGCGCGCGCGTTGAGGACGGACGACCGGTGCCAAGAAATGGCGACACGTGTGCCACGAAAACGCTAGATGCTCCGCCTTCCCTGCGACGCGGGCCGCCAGGCAAGCCGTCCGATCTGAACAGGCGCGCGCGCTCACCGCCTCGCCACGTTGAAAATCCGCTTGGCCGCTTAGACGCTCCGCTTTCGGTGTGAATGTGCCTTTTTAAAAAGCGGCGAGACAGAAGAGGCGCAAGGAGGAAAGGGGAGAGGAGGGTATGGCGAAAGGTTGAGACGGATAACGGAGTCCCGGCGGCGACAAGGCATGCGGCGAGAAGGCTAGAGAATGCGCTCCGCCCGAGCGACGCGTTTCTGCTTCTTCTGACGCTGCTGCTAAACGAGCTGCCCCAGCAGAGGCTCAGCGGCACCGCTGATAGCACCCTGTCATTGAGAATCCATTTCTTTGCGACAATAGATCGCGAATTCAAAAGACCTATAAAGGGGAGCTACAAAGTATGGCTATTCCAAGCTTTCCCATTCAAGTTCTGCAATCAGCACTCCATGATTGGTCAAAAAAAATTTCGACCCATCTCCGATGCACCTTGTCACGCAACCTCACAAAAACTGCTCAAACACCCCATTTATATGATACGTGAACACTCATTATGCACGATTGAACCGAATGGAAGAAAAATCATAATTCCTGATTCGACGCCTTTTTCGCCATTGCCAGTAAAGGCGTTGTTTGACTAATTGCAATTGGTCAAACGTTCTCGGGCTGCGCCCACTTCACCTGTCTTGTCACACGACGTCGAAGAACCGCGACAACTGAGCGCGTCAAAGTGGCGTGTACGCGTTAAAGACCCATTAGTATGCCTTACAAAACTGATATATATTCTGAATAGCCGGAGACTTCCCCGTTGCGAAAAGAATCGAAGATGGCTGTGCGCCGATCACCGCCGCACTAACTTCTCGGAGCTGCCTGGTTAGCATGGATTTATTTGCGTATAATAAAAAAAATTGCGTGGCAGAATAACGTTATTCAGCCCTTTCGGCACGTATACGACAACACTCTGCCAACTCTTCTTTGCTGAGGATCCGTTTTAGAGGCATTTTTGAACTTCCGTTGCATGCTGCCGCTATTTTCGACAAGTCAGCGCAAGCTAAGTAAGCGGAAGAGGACCAATCGCCGACGCCAGAACCACCCTCCTCAGCCAGTTATCTACATTCGCTGTGCTGGTTCGGCCTCATCGAAACTCTCTCCTCTTGAGCGTTCTCCTCATCTCTTCTAAGCTAATTAGATAAGAAAAACTACTCAATGTTGGGGAATGCTATTCGCTTTTAAAGCAAAACAAAGGCAGATCCTACAAACGAGAAGCTTGTTTGATTCGGCTTTTAAAAGAACGCTGCAAGTTACCGCCACATGCTTGCGTCGGTGGTTACGTACATTTGACGTCAAGAAATAGGAATAAAGACAGATTGGAATAGTTTTACGTTAAAGGACACAGCTGCGCTCAAAATTCGCATTAGGGAGTATTGTATTCATCAGTGAAATTTACCTAGTTTATTTTTCTGGTACTTTTTTTTCAGTTAAATTTTCCAATATAAGCTTTAGCCTGATGAAATGACTCAATTCGAAATGCAAGATACTGAATTGCGGAGAAAAATGTAAGGTTAGCACCAAATTTTGATTCCCCTACAAGTTATGAACATCGTGTAAACGAAGTCGTAAATTAGAATGGCAAAGTAGGAGTCAAATCAGTGCACTATGTGGGAAGCCGACCAGAAATTCCAACGCTTTCTATCTGACCTTGTCTTCGAACAGCCGGAATGCTCAGAGCATGGCGACTGTCTTGACACACAAGTAAAACACTCCAAATGCTCATCCGTTGCTGGGCCGAACTGCGACGAGAACGGAAAAGCACTGTTATAATCGACCTGTCAAGTGTGAGAAATATTCAGGCGTACTTTCCCATGCCTGAATGATTTGCCTCGCCCCTGAAAAGGCTGTTAGGGTAAGCCTGAACATTGACCGGTCAAGTGTGAGAAGCGTTCAGGCGGGCGTCCCCATGTTGACATGATTTCACTCTTCTCCGAAGCTGCGTCCAGATTGGCTAGCTGCTACATTCTTCTTGAACTCCAAGATGAGAAACAACATGAAAAATTGCAGAACCTAGTGTAGCTGGAGACGTTCCTATCACTGTGACGCCACACCGCACTCTGAACACCAGACAAGGTGTAATTTCGGATGATTATTTGATGGAGCTAAATGAGACGGAACTGTTAGAGAGCTGGAATAACCTAAATGTCAACAATGTCAAAATAACTAAGATAAGGCATGAAGGAAAAGAAACTCTGACCAAGCATCTCATTCTAACCTTGGGCTCAAGTGCAGTGGCCGGAACTATCGAGGCAGGCTACGTAAATATCATAACTGTCGAGGTCCACTGACTTTCTACAAATGCGGCGCTTCTGAACACACGTCCTAATCATGCAGGAATACTCCACATTGTGTAAACTGTGCAAGGGGGCAGGCCGCCTACTCGATCTTCTGTCTATCCTGGAAAAAGAAAAAAAGAAAACGTTACAATGTGAAGGAAACTATATCGTTTAAAGAGGCGTAAAGGCGGGTATCGTACCAGCCTAAGAACAGCTTAGCCAAAGTTCTGCGTGAGGAGGCAGCTCCAAAGCGGTTTCCGGTGGCTGTCCGGCCCATACACAATGAGCCGGCGGCGATGCAATCTGTCTCCCCCTTCCTGTGGCGGTTGCAGCCTGCGCTCCCCCGCCGTCAAAGAAGGAGGCATCGAATTCCGGATTGGGTGCTTCCAGGCTCTCGTCTCTTGAGGCGAGGCCTTCAAGACGAACAAACCGCTCTAAAGAACGAGTGTCCAGCGCTACGGAAGAGGCGATGGACACGCCTACTAGCCAGATGGCGCGGCTAGCACCTAAGGAGCGGCGGGAGTCTCTGCAACGCTCCAGAAAGGAGAACTTTCCCTTCACAGTGCCCGAAAAGGGCTCTGTAAGTTTCTCATCGATAAACATAGGCATAGCATCAGGCACACTTATGCCATACCTCGAGTGGAGCGTCATAAAGAACCTTCACGGAAGTGGTCACTTTCCGGATGTTCTAACCCTAACAAAATCAGATGATTGCAGCCCACAAATTTCAAGACGGAATTTCGATTCAGGCGACTGGCCGCTCTTTCGCGAACATACGCAGTTGACTTGGGATGACGCCTGTGCGCTCAGTATTAATGATGCAGCAGCATACCTAAGAGAGTATATTATTGATACAGCGTCAATATGCATCCAACAAACAAAACGCTCGTCTTCTAAATGACGCATTCCCAGGTTAAATTAGGAGTATAGTGAAGCACGTAAGAAGCAAAACAAGGCGTCGTGTCTCCTTCGTAGCTCGCCAACAGCGGAAAACCTCATCAATGTCGAACACATTAAGTCGCAAGAAAGACGTACGCGACGATCTGCTAAAGAGCGGTCATAAGTATATCTCGGATATTAATTTCTACACTCAAGAAAGAAAAGTATAGAACGGCTAACGAAATTAGTAGGCCGGCCTTCTTACCGTTTGCCGTTGATGGATCATAAGGGCAATAGTGTTGCAAACATGCTCTCAGCAAACATATTGAGCATGTGTCCAGTTTGGATAACTATTCAACATCCTTTCTCAAACACAAAGCAACAGCAGAAACTAATGAACAAAAGCGGAAATGTGGTAAAATGAGCCGTAAAACAATGCTTTTATTCTTGCCGAGTTCATAGCTTCTTGGAATATTTATGACAAGTCTGCTCCAGCAGCTGACATAATCAGGTATGTAATGATAAGACACCTTCGCCCTGATACTCAACTAGCACTGCTCACTCCTAACAATAATACCTGGGCAGCAGGATACCTTCCATTGCCTTGGAAAGAGGCTATTGTAGTCCCGGTCTTGAAACAGGTAAAAGGCCCATCCTTAGGGACAAGCTCCCGTCCAATTGCATTAAAGGGTTGCCCCTGTAAGTTACTAGAAAAGATGGTAAATCAACAATTATTACACTTTCTTGAAACAAACAAATTGCTCGACACGTATCAGTGTGGTTTTTGAGAAAGCAGTTCAGCAGCTGATAATCCCGTAAGAACTGAGGCATGCATTCGTGACGCCTCCTCTCAGAAAGGCTTTTTGCCGTCCCTCTTCCTTGATATGGAAAACGTGACAATATGCTTTATGTAATAGAGAGTTACTTTTGAAAGCGCGTCTGGTTAATTTCTGCCTTTCCTCTCTTCTCTATCTCTGTTATCAAAGCGTACATTCCGGGTTAGATGTTGTCTATACTTCGCCCAGGCCATTTATCCAGGAAACTGCGACACCACAGGGCGGAGTACTTAGTTTTGCCCTTTTTATTGTGAAGATGAACTCTTTACGTTCAATCATTCTATCAAGCATCTTTTATTGTTTATATGTAGACGACTTACAGTTGGGGTTCAGATAATGTGACTTCGCGATATGTGAAAGACAAGTGCAGCTTGGTCTGAAGAAGGTGTCGAAGTGTGCCAACAGAGTGACTTTGCGCTAAATCCCATGAAAAACAGATGCATCCTTTTCTCAATTAAAAGACGCTTAACAACTGAGCCCGACATTGTGCTAGAACCACATGAATGTGAAGACAGAACCCAAATTTTTACGCATAAGTTTGGACGCAAAACTGACATTCATATAACATATAAAGCACATTCAGAGAATATGCTTGATGAACTATTAACGTTGTAAATTATTGTCGCACTCAACATGGCGTAGTGATCGGAAGTGTATAACAAGCCTGTACAAGAGCCTCCCATTTACACGCCTATATTACGGCGCCATAATGTGCCAGTCTGCGACTCAAAGTGCTCTCAAACATACTGCATCTTCTTTTCCACCTCAGCATTCGGCTGGCCACTTGGGCCTACAGGACAAGCCCTGTGGCAAGCGTCTATGCAGAGGCGAACGAGTAGTCGCTGCATCAGAAACGTTCCTACTTAAGCTTCACATATTTTCTAAAAGTGAATGCTAACCCATAACCTCCCTCTCATCCAACCGCAAACCATTTCACAGCTGCAACGATGTTTCATAATCGACCTACAGCTAGTGAACCATTTTCTCTGCGCGTGAGAAAACTTTCTGAGGAAATGGAAGTTCCATTTATTGAGCAAAGCATGATTGTCCCAGCGAAGGCATTGCCGCCGTGCTAGTGGCACCTCATAAAATGCAACACAGAGTTCCTAGAGGTTACAAAACATGCAACAGAGGCACATATTAGAATGCATTTCCTAGAACTCCAGTCCAAATATTCGGGCACAGAATTTTACACTGATGCTTCGAAGCCGGATGTCGGCGCTTATCATGCTGCAGTCGACCCATCCTTTTCAGAATCCGGCTGTTTGCACCCGAAAACAAGCATCTTTACGGTGGATGTCAACGCACACTTGTCGGCTGTACTGCACATTACGGAAAGAAAACTAGAAACAGGAATATTTCCAGGTTGATTCAACGTCGTCAAAGCCTTATTCTCCCTAACAAATAATAAAAATCCTGCCTATACTGAACTCTGTGGAATTCTCTGCGCTTTGTACGCATCTCATCAGCACATCATATCATGCGTGGTACCTGGCCACAGAGGCATCGAGGGTAATATGCTTGCCGACCGTATAGCCACATAAGTAGCCAACAAAGCCAAGTAGTTCTTCCATAGCTGTCCCTGTCATAGATTTAAAGCCCTTCCTACGCAAGTAACAGTGGGGCCGTTGACAACGTACGCTGGGCACGGAAACATTTAACGGACTTCACGTTATTAAACCACACGTAGGGAACTGCCCACGAATGACAAACCCACTGAGGTTATTTTTTACCGTGTTACGATAAGTCATACGTATGGCACTGACTCATGCTTATTAACTGGTGATGGTCCTCCTGTATGCGATAAATGTGACAAGACGCTAACGGTCTTTCCTGTCTTGTTAGAATGTCGGGAAGTAGAAACTCAAAGAAACAAAGTACTTTGCTCCTGCATACCAGCAAATATTCCCCTCCACCCAGCAATATTTCTCGGCGTTGAGCCACTCTTTCACAATTAGTTATAACGTTTCTACGAGATATTGGTACATTGGATGTTATCAGCCCAAGGTATAATCAACACATCTCTCACTAGAGGCTGATGCTGCGATTACATTTCTCTAAATATATGGCCTTCCAGCGCTTGAGTTCAAGGGCCCGCTGGTGAGGTACGAGTGCTACTGTTAGTCACACGTTCACCATCCCTTTGCAATAGCGTTCTTAGGCTCATAATATACATCACTACTTAGCGTTATTATTTTAACATCTATAGGTTTTACGCACATTATACGGAATAATTTTTAGGCCTACCTACAGCTAAGTTACATACGTCTGCTATTCGCTATCCAGATTCCCAACTCTGACACTTGTCACGTTTTACCACCCAGAATCAATTGATTGTTTATTTTTTTTTTGGATGGTGCTTTCTTGCCGTACATGGCGCTTTCGCCGATAAAATCCATAAATCAACATCGCTATTTAGCCCTTGCAGTCAGGTAGAGGTTCAATTGTTCGTCATTTTGCATTTATAAAGAAGTTTAATGACCCAGTCTTTCACTCATACCTTTCTTTTATATTTTGAAAATGTTCTCTGATGTAACTCCAATTGCACCTTACAGATTAAAAAAAGAACTACCAACGATTTCAACATGTCAAGTTTAAGCGCAACATCGACTTTCCCTTGTTTCAGCGTTTTTTTTTTTCGCAGCCGCAACGCAAATTGCCCAGTGTCTCGGCAAACATCTGCAACACTTTGAAAACAAGCGATGGCAATTTTCAAGTAAAGAGGAAAGACAACGTGCACTCGGCTTGGCACGAACCATGGTCTAATAAAGGCGTGGACGATTTTATGCAAACAACAGTCACAGCTGCATCCCAAGGCAAAAGAAAAGATGTAGGTGTCTGTTCCCCGACTAGAAACAGATAGAGTCCGAGTGGAAATTTCAAGCCAGCGTAATGGACTCACCAACTCTTTTCCCTTGAAAGGGTGAAGCAACGATGAGCTCAGTACTCACTGAACGCCTGAAACTTGTCTTCACTTTATTTAGCGCAAGACGCCTTCCCTCGGCGTTGAGAAGCTGGCTATGTAGAAATTCGCTTCAAGACCACCTCTCGCCCAGCTTATCATTAAAGCTTCTTTTTCGATTTGCTTTAAATGTCGTTTCGCTAAATGCCCTCGAAATGCAAAACAAGACATAGCAACCGAGCGTCCGATACTGTGTTAGTGTAGGCGCTCGAATCGCGTCATATGGTCGAGTCATACAGAAATTGCTAAATGCTTCAATGGGCAAAGCCAGCTCTACGCAATAGCTTTCTACCAACTTAATACCTTAACATCCTACTTACAAAAGCAGAATGAATATGTAAAACAGTACGCTGTACGTAGTTTGCTTCTCGTTCTTTTTCACTTGCATGGCAGATAACGACATCCTGAAAAGGAAGCCGCCCTCTCAAACCAGTGGGTATAAAAGTCAGTCGGAAATCTCTCCATGGGCACTATTTCTTGTGAGTACTGGCCAGCTTAACGAAACCTCCTCAACCATGCTCCCCGTAAGTATAGCGACAGTGTCCTCATTTTCAGCAATGCTTGTTACAACTAAAGCGTCTTAGTTAGATAGTTTCTTGTTGTGTCCATTCACGTCTTCTGCATGCAGAAGCTATCCTTCCTGAGTTTCCCTTCATGCACCATTGTCGCAGTAGTGTTTATAGAAGTGCGCTTTTCAAATTTAAAGTAATAGTGATACCGCTACCTCTTTATAGACGGAACCACCTTATGCTTGCGATATTTATTTTATGTTTAGTCTAGAAGTAACGCAAATAATGTTTTAGTTATAAGAGCAATATATAAGTAAATGTTGGGCTAGGTACTACGTTACACTGAGTTGTTACTTGTAATTAAGCACTGTTCTTCGTGTACGTTGAAACGCGCATGAAACGAGACCTTCAATCCATTTTCCATCGCATACTTCTTAATCCTCGAAATTTACTCACAACACAAGCACCTGCGTCCGAAATGTCACCACACAGTTTGCCTATCACACTATCATGTCCAGAAACCTTCAATTGTTCGCCACGTTACGCAATATTAGGTATTCCTTCCCTACGCAAGTGCAAGATAGCGCATTAAAACGAACACAGACAGAAAAACAGATAATGGGGTTTGTGTTGTTTCTCAGTAATCTAAGCGTAATTTGCTTTCTGCTCCCCTTGTAACTGCGGCCTGAACGTATCTCCGTGCCTACTCAGGTCCTGTGCCTCTTTGCTGCTCTCCTTGGCAATGCCATGGCCGTGCACATTTCTCCACAAGGGGTGCCGGTGGCCGTCTACCCCGACGTGCCAGCTGTCCCGACTCTGCAGGCCGCCCCCGTAGCAGTGCTGCAGACTGCCCCCCAGGCGGTGCCAGTGACTCCCACTGTCAAAAGTTCCGCCATTGTTCACAACGTCGCTACCCCTTATGGCTACCGTACAACCGGTGTCAGCTACACCCACAGAGTCGACGCCCATCCAGTACCCGTCCGCTACGACTACGGCCTCGTGCCGTACGGCCTGAACTACGGCTACGGGCTGGACTCCTTCGGATACCCTGCAGTGCTGAAGAAGTAGTGAGTTGCGGCAAAAATTTGCGTCAGTGACTACACTTTACGTCTCCTGCTGGAACTTTCGCGATTACTCAGTTAAGGACAATGAACTTGCATTTTACGCGAAGATCATTCTGTAGATTCTGTATCTAAGTTCCTTAAGTTAAATGCATGAACAAGTTGTGTGTGAATAAGCTTACGTGTGATACAAAATGCATATTACTAATGCCTTTTACAAAGCCCTAAAACTATTATAGCACGTGAAGGCTGGAATAAAAGACAAAGTAAATTACTTTCAGAACCAAATCACAGTATCTACCGGATAATGTTATTGCGGTGTGTCGGCGTGCAATCGCAGCTATTGTAATCATGTTATTGCACTCCTTAGTGGCGAACCACTAAGTATAGAACAAATTAAGACTACCAGCAGAAGACGCTCTATTTATTTGCGACAGGAGTTACCTATGCGTGTTCAGTTTATTTCTATATGTTCTAGAGTTTCTAGAATTTCTAGAGCGTATTTCTAGATGGTAGTTTCTGTTCAGTATAGGAATGGTGAGGATGACATTTTGAGATATTTATACATTTGCGATATGCACTGATTCTTAGCTCCACTCGGTATATACACTCTTACTCAGTCTGCCAATTATATTCAGGCAAATGCATTACATTCAAGATGCAAAACAAAAAAGCACACGCATCTCCTACCTTTGGCTTTTAGGCAAATTTTGGCGCTCCTAAGCGTTACTGCTGCCTATAACTTGACAAAAATGAGAAGCGAAATAAGGGTTGGCGTTCTCGTTTTAATCCACCGGACCGAACAACGTATTATTTTAGTGTTTGTTTACTGTAAAGTAATGCCCAGATAAATATACACAGCAGCATGCAGATGCAGACAGAGGTCCCAAAGTAAAACTGCAAACAACATATTCACAAGCAACATCTCAAATTTTCTCCACATTAGATGGGAAGCTTCCTTTAAGCAAACGTATCATTGGGCGATGTCTATTGCAAACTTGTTTCTCCAATCTTGTGTGCACGGCTGGCAAAGGACGTCAGCTATTTTATTTGAATTTGTTAAACAGGCCATTCCATCCCTTCGCACACTTTCAAAGCTGCATGAAATCTTATCCTATTGCCTTTTCCTATAGACTATAATGCTTCTTTTATTTTTCAGAGACAAGATCAAGAATTTAAATGCGATTCTTCATCAAGGCCATTGGACAAGCAAAGAAAGTGAGAAACTTTCAAGGCTACAGCGCTTGGAGAGATTGGTGAAGTGGAAATGAAATAAACACATACAACCAACGTGGCGTTTTGATATTATTAACATTGTTTGGAAACCTCACACAGATTTCGGGATGCATCTAACCCCTTTCATATTCTCAGTGACACAATTGGTCTACTCGCTTGGACCACTAGGTATCCGTTGGCAGCTGACTGGCCAAAACAGACTATATGGGACCCTGGATATGTGCACTAAATAACAATTAGCTCATGGCTGCTCTCAGGCCTAGTAGGCCACATGAGTCACTGAGTATGTGCCGCTTGGTGTAAGACCGAATAGACAACTTCGGCACTACTAATGTTATATTGGTATGTGCCCATTCTTCGCACGTTCCCCACAATGAATTTGACAAGGTGGCGCAAGGGGTATGTAAACTTAGATGTACCCGTATAAAAGCGGCAGTGTCCCATCCGCAACGGCAACATTCACGCCAAGCACGCCCGCTTGATGAATAGTCATTGCAACGAAGCTGCAATTAGAATACGAGGGACAGTGAAGGTTGCTATGGAGTTTCAATTAGGGTGGGGTACTTGTAATCATTCGCGTGTCTGCTGATGTGCCCATAAGGTTTCGTTATTCACGGAAGGCATGGAGAGTGATTAGGAAATACAACAATCATCATAGTTACCCACAAAGCATATGCACATATTATCGCCAATTACACTCTAGTCATGAGAAAGACTAACCGTATTAACGAGCTCTAAATGGTGCTTCCTCTTCACTAATACGCAAGCTTAGTATGTTACTTTGCGTGAGTAAATAATTTTGCCGCTAATTAACGAAACAATGCTGTTTAATGGAAATTATGGCATATACAGTCATGCAGTTCTAAAACATTATTTTTTTACAGCGAAGCTGCATATTTCTAAATCAGCGGGAGGCGCCCGCATGGATATTCCATTTTTCTCTGCCGACGGACGCCAATCGGTGGTCGATGCAGGCCCCATATACGAGACCATTCCTTGTTTTAGGCAGCAACCCCAAAAATTTCCCAATTAACGTCGGTGGTAAGCCTACAGTCGTTTCCGTTGACAGAATCAGACCTGCTTTCATTGACAACACGACCATTCCTATTTTTGACAATGCCCCGTTTTCTCTGCTTTCTACTCCCTCGCCGTGACTTTCTTCAGCCCCTTGACATTACAAGCGCGTTCACAGGCAAAAAGATTCCGTCTCTCTGGGCGATTTCGTGTCTTCCCTAGTTGTGAAGTCTGTCCACGAGCTCGTGGGGCCGGCAAAATAAGAAGAGGCTGGAGAGGCAGGAGCTCTGCGTTCGAAAGGAAATGAAAATCTGTCTGAAGGGTTAGCCTTGCAAGAAGGTCGTGTCATAGGCATTTCGTGTTCTCGCGACAAAGTCTTCCGGTAAGTATCGGTTTTATACAAATCGAACATCCCGAGTTTGTTTTCTCGAGATCGGAGGGTACTGTACGACGACAAGTACAGGCAACTCCGAGCCTCTGCAGTAGTCACACGTGTGCGTAGATTCGATACGTCAGAGCCCACACGCGACGCACCTATCTTGATGCTGTTGGTAGTGGGTTAGTTGCGAAAGGAACGTAGATTACGAATTCAGCTGGTGATATTCGCCAGGAGCGCAGAATGCTAAAGCGCAGTTTTTGTAGACGTACATATATTTTCGAGTCAAAGCCAAAATATCAGCAGGCAAAACTGCCTTCAGATCATTCCTGCATAGTTGGCGGGCCTGTGTTGTCGCTGACTCAACCTTCTTTTTTCCATACAGTGCTACTGTAGACACTAGATTACGCCGCCAACAGCGCAGTTCACTTTCAATCGCTAATGCTTTTGTGAAAGCGTGCGCCGAAGAATAGCATTTATTAGAGTATGCAAACAATCAAAGCTCTAGCTCAAATTTTCTTCTATATATCCATACGAATGCAAATTTTATCAATAGCTTGGTAATCCTGGTTGATACGGTTAGGAACATATTAGAGAGATAACTGCAGAACATAAGGGCCTTCTCCACCTTCTGGCAGGTTTACTGCAGTAATATACTTCAGTAAAACTTCTTTAACCTCAGAGTGCCGAGTCATCCGCGACGAAACAAAAATTTAGGCATTGTCATTAAAACTGGCATCGTAAAACACGCCTGTGATTGTGGGCTTCGTTGTGTTTAGTGTAAGGCTTAATCTTTATGAAATGCAATAATGAAAGTGATGAAAAGGTTTTGTTGACTGATGAAAAGATTTATTCATTTTATTTTATTTCAGAAAGAAAAAGAAAGGCCCCTGGCATCGCTGCACAAGGAAAATTAATAACGCCTCTTAGGTAGCCTTCTTGTGTACTCTCCTAATCTTTAGTATATGTACTTCCTACGTTTTTTCGGCTTCTGTTTACTTCTCTTTAATATCTTCAAAAAAAAAGAAACAATTTTTTTATTGCTTTACACAACCCAGCACAAGCTGATGGAGAGCGATGCTTCGACGTGGCTATGATATGCGACGATCGACAGAAGACAGCTACTTCGACGCGGCAACGTCCTTATTGCACTTTTGATTAAGTCATAGCTGTGGCTAAAAATAAACGAAACAGCAACCACAAAATCATACCTGCACTTCTCTTTATGAACGGTAATACGCGTATGCGATTTCTGAGAATGGTTGTTCTCATTTTTCATTTTTTGTTCACTGCTGCGCCGCACGATGTGCTCCAGCAATTTCGAGTATGAATAGCCACCAAACTAGCCAATTTCATCGCCCTTTTGTCCTGAAATTCCCCACGGTACATTTTACATTCTCAATACTTGTTGCATCCAGTTCCTAATTCCAGCAATAACGGTGGTACGGCGGCCTCTGAGCCAACGAGAAAAGGCAAATATAACGAAAAATACGACGAATGGCGGAAAATACGGCCCCTTTGTTTTCTAAATAGGAGCCGGCTGTTAAATGTAACCAAGAAAAAGTGATGCCATCACCACACCTTTTTAAAAAAGAAGCTCTCTCCTTACGTCTTATCTTATGCGTCCCTCTTAACAAGAGAACAGGAAATATGTTGGGAAACGTTTTTGTGGCTCGGCTAAAGGATCGTTATTACGTAGTTACCCAGCCCCATCAGCCGACTAATAACGCGTGATTGAAATTGTCGTTGCCCGCACGCGAGTCTCCTCTAGCTTTTGCCGGTCTCATAACCAGCACTGCGGGGCCTATTTAGCAGCGCCTAGTCCATTTAACACAAGCTTCTGAAAGCCACAGCGCCATTATATGTCTGCACCAAAGGTCTATCCGCCATAATAAAGCTGTGTTATATACTTTATGGAATACTCACATAACATGATTATAGCACTCCTGCGTATAGACAACTGACGTAAATATCATTTGCCATCATCGTCAACAACAACATATTGATCCCCACCGTATCACTAAAGCAACTCCTGAAGAACCCAAATCCCCCCTGCGTAGGTAGCTTAAGTGAACTCAATCCTATACTTCCAAATTACCCAACCAAGAACAGCGGGCTCGTCTTCTCTGGAATAATGACGTGGTGATGATGAATATAACGTTTTGTGGTGCAAGGGCCAAGTGTGACCAAAGAGCGCCAGGGCAATGGTAATGAGTTCAAAGTGAAGCGATAAATTACGAACAATAGATATGACAGGGCTGTAAAGGGGCCTCAAAGACGGTCGCTGTAAAGTGCGTAAGAGCTACATGTAATAAAAATATGGCAATGACTATGAAGCGTGCAAGAGACACGGAAAATACATTGTGAAAGAATTACAATGTACTAAAAGTGGTCACAGCCTAAAAATTCCAGAAAGCACTACTGCCGTAACAGAGCCCTTGAAGCGCAAGGATCTGAAGGTGTATATTGTACTGTTGTACAAGGACTTCTCACTACTGCCGTAACAGAGCCCTTGAAGCGCAAGGATCTGAAGGTGTATATTGTACTGTTGTACAAGGACTTCTATCACAGCTGCATCCGCTGTAGAGAGGACGCACTACGAAACTATTGAACTATTAACATACAAGACCACACCGTTCAAGAAACCTAGGACAGTGTTGGTGATAAAAAGAGGTCTTTTACCAAGAAAAGTAGCAGGGTGGAGAGGGAGGCGGGCGGTGGGCGGTATGCCAGAGGAAAATGTTTCCTTCTTTTCCTTTCGGCTTAACGACACTCCACGAGGACATGGAGGACGGTGAGCCTCTCATCAGATTTACCACAGGTTGAAGGTTCATTGCAAGTCAATAGAATATTGTGAGTACCATAGGTGAGCCCTATTCTGAGTCGACAGGAGAGGACATCAGTTCTTAGTGCTTTTGTAACTGAGGGTCAGAAACCTCACTTTTGCTTAATCAAGTGGAGCTCATTAATTTTTCAGTGTCCCACAAGCGTCGCCAGTGGCTTCGCAGTTTCGTTCGCAAAAAATGCTAGAGATCTGTGGTAGGAATAGCAGTGGTAGGATTAATAGCTTGGGGCGTAATTGATGTGGCCATTTGGCCTGCCATCACGTTACCCTCGAGGCATCTGTGGCCATGAACCATGCATTTTGTCACATGTCTACTAGATGAATAAATATTGCAGAAGTACGAGTAAAGCTCCATTAAAACAGGATTTTGATGTTTCCTTAAGGAGATTAGTACTTTTACACTACTTGAGTCCGTGAACATTATTGCATTTGTAGTTTTAATTTCTTAAGGTATTTATGCGCAGGCAGTACTGCATAGGCTTCTGCAGTAAAGATGCTTGTATGGGGGTTCAACACACCTGATTCAGAGAAAGAGGGACCAACAGCCGCTTAAGACACGCCAGCATGCGATTTTTATGCATCGGTGTAGAATTCAGAACAAGAATACCTCGATTGGAGCTCACGGAAATGAATTTGAATTTCGAGCTCTGGTGCATATTTTGTAACTCTCACAAAGCCTATATCACATTCTATCACCTGCCACTCCCAAGGCGGAAACTGGAGGCATTATGCGATATTCGAAGAGAGGAGCATTCATTTCAAAGCTAAGCTCCCTCACACGTAGGGAGAAAGGCTGTCTTACAGAGGATCGATTATGGAAAAGTTCAGCGCACGTCGAATCGTTAACTGTTTTAAAAGACGGATGCTCAAGACTAGAGTGCACTTTGAGGAAATGTGAAGCTGATGTCTGATCTCTACAAATGGAGTGACTACTGGTTCGATTCTACATGTGGGCTTGCAACGGGGCTTGTCCGATAGGTGCCTTTGGCCCGGCGGGTACCCACATGGTGGACGGCATCCAGCAACTTTAGGACCCTCGCGTCGGCAGAGTTTCATACTTCGGCACCATGGTCTAACCGTGATTTAATGAGGCTCTTGCAAAGGCTCATTATGCTTTGTCTGATAATATTTTCACTAAGTTGATTGTTTGTAGACATTTCGTTTTGAGAGAGAGAGAGATAATTTAATTGAAAGAAGGCAGAGAGGTTGGCGTCAACTAAGGCACTCTAGCCTGCTCTCTGCAGAGGGGAGGGGGAACGGGGACATAAAGGTATGGTGAGGGATGGTGATGACATAGCAAGAGGGATGCGCAAAGGTGAAAGCAAGTTCAACACTCTGATGATAAACATTCACAAATGTCATCCATGAAGCCACTATCAGGTTTCGTATCAAGTCTGTAGTCACCAATTCAAGTAAACTTAAAAATAAAGGCGCTAGGACGAAGCTGGTGTGTGGGCCTCCCCTGCGTGCACAGCACAAGCGCCAAACAAAAGCTTTAGAGCACATAAATAGCTGCGATAAGCGCCTCCAGCACGGCGAGCACTCGTAGGGCACTTTTAGCAGCCGGATTCTTCAGACCACCGAGAATCACGCGCATTGATTCTACCAGGTGCTTCAGCATTTTTTGTACACTCTCCTTATCATTGTGTTCATCTCATTGATTGCCCGTAGTGTCACCGGTTTCATTGGCCCTATATTTCTTGTATTCATGGCGCAGGGTACCACTAGGGCCCGCTGGCATGGCCGTGGCCCTAGTGGGCAGCAAAGGCCATTCCCATTCCGTGTCTGTATGAGCCGGTGGAGGTGAACGTTTGCCGTGTTCCCTCGTCGACCTTGAATTATCAGTAGACGCCGTTACCGTCCTCGATGCACGCACAGGCAGAGGTGGTCGTGGTACCTGTGCCACGCTAGGTAGTTCTCCTGAAATGGTTTTGTGATGCCTCCGTCGCGAGCGTTGGTCACTTTGGCGAACAGATTAAGCAGCCTCTTTACGTGAGCATTGGTCTCTTGCCATCTTTCGAAGAATACGAACCTCTTGTTTCATCTTCGGGCATACCTTCGAACACGCTTCGTGAGCAAGTACAGTTGGGAGGTTTAAACGAGGACGCCTCGCAGTCGGTGGTATCATGCTCTCCGCCGAAACGCGAGCAGGTGGCGTTGCTTCTACAAACAGCGCTCACGTGTCCTATATTTTGACATTTCCTGCACTGAATAAGCCTCGGAACGAATGGTCATACTCGGTGTATCACGTAGCCCACTTTGACAGACGCTCGTAATGTAGAAGAAGCAAATATTAACTTGATACATCGGGAGTGCCCTAAGCGGTGAATCTCAAGAATGCGCACCGATGACCTCAAAGACTCTTGAGGTCCGCATGCTTGATTTCAAGCTCCACGTCGGAAATCGCTCCAGTTGTTGTCTCCTTCCCGTAAGTAATAAAGGAGCGGACGGGGATTGCGCTTAACTGTGGAATGGTCTTTACCTTTACAAGTATTGCGGAATTTTTCACATCTATTCTCATGGTGTTCTTGCGAGCGCTGATCCTGATCTCGTTAATTTGCCCAGGGGCCACCCTTTTAATATGTTCGGTTAGAAACTGCCTGCTGAGGGAGTTCATGCTGTGTGACGTCGATAGCGGCACATAAGAAACCATGAAGGAATCCTGCTTACTCTGATTCGATGAAGTCGCCTCAGTCGACATACGGCGCATCTTCTTCATACGGCGGCCCATCACTACGGCGTACTCGCTATCAGGGTCCATGGCTTCTGGCGTTGAGCTCTCCCAGGAATCGAGCTGGTCCGAGCTTCCAAAGGCACGTCGTCCAAAAATGAGCGATGAAGTAGACGACTGACCTTGTTGAGGTGGTCGTGGGAACATCTTCTTGCTCATCCTTGATGAAATGACTCTCACGAAAATGGCAAGAACGTAAAAAAAATGCATAACAGCGAGAGGCCCAGAGCACTAGTGAGCTCTGGGCACTTCTTTCTATATTTTATGTGTGGATTGAGAGTAAGCTTAGAGTCAAGTATCATACCTAGAAATTTGTGCTCTTGGTTGACAGTTATTTGTTGTCCGCGCAGTTCCACGCAAGGGTCTGGAACCAGGCCTCTATTTCCTGTAAAAAGAACACTGCAGTTCTTGGAGTGGTTGACCTTAAATTCATTTTGGTCTGCCGACTTAGACACCTTGTTCAAGCCCTGCCGTACTTGTCTCTCGCACACCGCGATGTTACAGGAATTAAATCCTACTTGAATATCATCTATGTAGATGGAATAAAAATTGGCCGGTGGCAATGAAGCACGAAGTGTGGTCATCTTAAGTATAAAAAGTGCGTAGCTGAGCACGATTCCCTGAAGTATATCAGTTTTCTATATAAATGAGCGTGACAATACGTTGCTGATTTTGACGCGGAACGTACGACTGGACAAATAGCTTTCTATTAGGCTTAGCATATTTCATTTAATTTCAATTTATTACCTTAAAGACCCACGAGGGGTATTACATAAGGGGTGGCTACATATATTTTGGTGTGCAAGTGTTACCACAACAAAACATGACTGGCAATATTATTCGCAAAGTTGGATGAGCACGCCTAGGCTGCGATGTCGTTGGATAAGTTGACATGGATCCTCATTCCCAGCAAGTCTTTCAAAATTTCGTTGCGCCAAGTTGTGTCACACACCTTCTCCATATCGATGAACATGGATAAGAAAAGCTGTTTGTGTACATATGCGTCATGGATGCTTCCTTTAACGCGCACAAGATGATCGGTGGTTGACCGCCTTTCTCTGAAGCCACACTCATAGGGATCAAGCATTTTGTTCATTTCAAGGAAATGTATGAGTAGCCCATTCATCATTTTCTCAAACAACTTACAAAGGCAACTCGTGAGGGCTATCGGGCGGTAGCTCGACGCCGACGAAGGACCTTTACCTTGTTCCAAAACGGGGACCCCAATCGCTTCTTTCCATGCGGGTGGAAGATAACTGGTAGCCAAAACAGAGTTGAAAAGGGCAAGTGGTTTCAGTTGTGTATCAGTCTGCACGTTCTTAGTCATGCCATGCATATCTATCAGGTCCCGGTGCAGAGCTCTTGCATGCGATCAAGGCAGCTCTCAGCTCGGCAGTACTGAAAGGACGGTTATATGGTGCGTTTTGTGGGTATTCACGCTCAAATGCCTTACATTCTTCTATTTGTCAGTACTTCATCAAGCATTTTGAGCGGTGGATTGAGCTTCAAACACGCTCAGAGGGCTCCCTTGGGGAGTCTGCCTGCTCTTGTAACGTGTTCTCTTGGTCGTTCACCAGAGGCAACGGTTTCGCTGCCCTTTTAGCCTTCTTAGGCCATTCCAAACTTTCGCCTTCAGCGTGTATGAACCTGAAAGGAATCTCGTCCAGCTTTCTCTCTTTCCCTGACGTCGTTTCCGCCTTCCTTGCGACTTGATGTGTTTAAACTCAATAAGATTTTCTGTATTCGGCGATCTACGCAATTTCCCCCATTCTTTATTCTGCCTTTCTCGCGCATCTCTAGTCTTCATTTCACCAAGGAACACGTCTTTTCAGTGAGCCACCATTTTTTTTTGCGGGATAAACTTTTCAGCAGCATCAATAATAAAAGCGGTAAAATATGCGACAGCATCATCATCATCTTCCTGGCTAGGCCCACTGCAGGGCAAAGGTCTCTCCCATACTTCTCCAACTACCCCGGTCATCGTGCTAACTGTGGCCATGTTGTCCCTGCAAGCTTCTTAATCTCATCCGCCCACCTAACTTTCTGCGGCCCCCTGCTACACTTCCCTTGTTTTGGAATCCAGTCCGTAAACCTTAATGGCCATCGGTTTATTGTTTATAAAATAGGGTGAGAAATGAGTTGATTCTTTAAAATTCTCCCAGTCAGCTGATGCTCCTTTCCATCGACGTATATTGGGAGGGTTGTCATGCCGCGTTATTAAGTTTGACGTTACAGGGAAGTGGTCACTTCCAAAAGGATTGTTGACGACATTCCATTCCAGGTCAGGCAGGAGGGAGCCATATCCAATCGCTAGATCTACCAATGAATATGAATTGTACTGCACGTTGTAATAGGGTGGGCTCTTTCTTAATAAAGGGGCACGCACCAGGGGACAAAAGAAAGTTTTCTATTAGCCAGCCTCTCGTATAGCGACGGGATTCTCCCCACATGGTGTTGTTGTGAGCGTTGAAGTGACGAACGAGTATGTAGATTTCTGGCAGCTGATCTATGAGGTCATAGTTATCTGCTTTTCGAAGCTGATAAGTAGGTGGTGTCTATATGGAACGGACACAAATAATATCATTAAAAAGAACTGCACGCATTGATGCTGCTTCAAGAGGTGTCAGAAGGGCTGCATGTTACAGGCTACAGACTTGTCTGCGACAATGGCTGCACCTTTGGATGAGACATGAGCCTCGTCACGGTCCTTTCGGGAGATGGCGTATTGCAGAAGAAAACATTTGTGAGTTGAGTTTAAATGTGTCTTTTCAACACAGAGTAAATTTGGATTATGTTTATGCAGCAGTTCTTTAACATCATCGAGATTGTAGAGGGGACGTCTCACATTCCTATATAACATTTGTGTAACCATAATGATGGTATTTATTGCTGTGTGTTTAAGAGCGGAAAACTATGTCAGCCCACCGGGTCCTTTCCAGGCCCCGTGATGCGGATTTTCGCTTTCTTGGTGCCCTCCAGGGAGCTGCACCGATCATTCGGCATCTGGGATTCCGATACAGTTGGTGTATTCATAAACTCGATCGAGGCGCTGGATGCCGCCACTCGCGGAGTGCTCGCGGGTGTTTTAAGCTTCTCTGATCGAGCAGAGGGGTTCGAATTCATAGGCACGATGGCCTGCTGGCTTTTCTTCGTGGGTGGCGGAGCAGCATAGGCTGGAGGATGGACAAGACCTGGAGTATGCTGGGTGCCCCATGTCGCAGTTTGCGCAGTGAGGCATCTCATCGCAGTTGGCAGCAGGGTGTTTGTGAGAAGCACACTTTGCACAGGCGACGCGACCTCGGCAGCTGTGAAAGCCGTGGCCGAATCGTTGGCATTTTAAGCATGCAGCGGCCTGGGTTAGGTATGTATGGACGAATATGGATTTTCATACAGCCTGTTTCGATGTATTTTGGTAGAGTGCTGGTGGAGAAAGTCAAGATGAGGTGTTTGGTTGGGATTTCACTGTCATCTCGTCGGATCCTAATACGTCGGACGTGCGTAACGTGTTGTTCCTTCCATCCCTCGAGGAGCTCAGCCTCAGTTAAATGTATGGGGTCTTGTTCGGATATTACTCCTCATGAGCTGTTCAGAAAACGGTGCGGGCTTACCGTGATTACAGTGTTTCCAAGTTCCACAAGTTCAGACAATTTCTGATGCTGATGTTTGTCACGGACTTCCAGCAAGACATCACCGCTAGTCATTTACCTAGATTTGCAGCAAGATATTTCGCAACTACAAATGGTAACATTGTTCGTGTAGTCTTTTCAGGAATTTGACAGTGAACGACATTGTACATTGGGTAGCCCTCCTGAATTGCATGAAAAGGCTTAGAGAGTCATTGGTGCCCCCTCTTTTCGTAAGAGGGCGAGAATGTAATGGGGGAAAAAAGCTTAAGGCCATAAAAAAATTCATTTATTTTGGCAGTTATGCCAGCCGCCCACCACCGAGCCCAACATGGGGACGCTACGATATCCCAAGGAATCGCAGACGCCAGCTGTGCATAGCGACTATAACCGAATATACCGAAGGTAGGACAATCTACACCTTGCTGCCCGTAAAATTGGAAGTGAGGGGAAGCCAGGAGACGACAGGAAAGATGGAAAGTGAGAGAAAGACAAGGCTTAGAGGGAGAGAGAGACAGACTAGCGATATCCCCCGGGTGGGTCAGTCAGAGGGTGCCGTCTACGTGAAGCAGAGGCCAAAAGAGTGCGTTGCCTCTGTCGAGGAGCCTTAAAGGTCCTAACACTGAGCATCGGCTCAACCCCCAGGATCCCCTTTTCCCGAAACATGGCTAAGCCACGCACGGTTAAACGCGGAATGGTCCAACCATCATGCGCTCGGGTATGTGGTGCCGCAACACACCGAACGCCTGCTCACGCAGATGCCATGAGGAAAATAACGACGTGTTATATTATTTTTTGATAAGGCAGCAAACATATAGACCGCGGAGCAAAGAACGAAATAGAAGAGGCCTTTTCGTCACGTCTTTGAAGCTGGAAATGCAGCCATGTTCGTGTGCCATCTGCCATTGCGCCTCTAATCAGCTCGCCGGAGCAGATGGGCGCGACATTTTAACTTACATTGCCACAAGAAGCCGGAAGTGTGTGCTTCGGACGCGAGTCAGAACAGAGCCTACAAAAACTTCTGTAACAGGTTTACTGAAGCAGACGCGTTCCTGTGCTTTTCCGTGGCACGTTGAAGACGATGACGAAGGCCCACACCATCATTACTTGAGTGTGTCTGTTGCTTACTGACAACTCACTCTCACAGACCCAAAACACAACTTACAAGCTCACAGACCACGCTCCAAAATCAGGCTCTCTCGCGAACATAATGCACTGCGAGGAAGACACGGGCCGAAAAAACTTACCTAACTTTTCAGAGGCCTACAGCACCAGCAAGAGCTTCAGGAGCGTGGTGGCTATGGCAATGTTGACATTTGGGGCACCGGTCCCCGTGATCTTTTGCGAAAAACAATACGTTACTGCCGCCACACTTTCTTCAATACGTCCGTGCTGGCTGGGGCCTCTCCTACGCTTTCCTTCCTCCATGACATAGACCCTTTCGTGGTGATCCCGCGGGCGCCGCCATCTTTAGTCACGTGGTGACGCATACATCGCTTTTCTCAGCTGCCTCCGTTACCTCCGTGCTTACAATGGATGTGCATGACGCTGGTGCGGCTTAGTATACACCAGTGTCGGCGGATATCGTGGGTGGTGACTGGGTGATTGGCACGAAGCTTTGACCACAGCTTCACAGGATATATAAGGACTCTCTAAGCTCATTCCTCCTTGTCCAAAGGTTCGAGCAGTGTATACAGCGCTAGTATTAAAAGCGGCGCTAGGAATATAACCACGCCGTCTGAACTTTCCGCTTACGAATTAAATCTGAATCAGTATGTTTTGCTCTTCTTTGTTTGGCTGGCAAACACTTTCCAGCAGCGCCTGGTCATGCGTCGGACTCAGTAAAGTTCCTCCAATGGCGACTGAGGGCTGGAGTTTGATTATTGTATACAAATAGGAGGTTGCGGCCAAGGATGGCACCAGCGTGACCAATCCTGCTGTGGTGAGGGAGTGCGTAACCGGTTCTGGTCACCGGATCAGGCAATACTCCAGGTCTGTTTATGCAATCTTATCAACACGCGGATCTTGTTTTTTAATCCGGTGGAAGCTTGCGCGGCACCGGGATTTGAACCATGGTCCTCTTGCACGCGAGGCGGATGCTCTACCTCTAGGCTACCGCGGCAGCTCTTTGGAATCTGAACCTGGCGAAGCTTAACGCTAGAACGTTATCTGGTGAGGTGAGTCTATCATGGCTGTTGGAGGAATTAGCGGGCATTAAATAGGATATAATAGGGCTCAGTGAGGTTAGGAGGACAAATGAAGCATATACAGTGCCAAAAAGCGGAAAGGTCCTGTGCTACCGGGACTGAGCGGAGAGACGAGAACTAGGAGTCGGATTCCTGATTTATAAGGATATAGCTGGTAACCTACATGAATTCTATAGCATTAACGAGGGGATGGCAGGTCTTGTTGTGAAACTTAATGAGAGGTACAAATTGAAGGTCGCACAGGTCTACACGCCTACATCCAGTCATGATGGCCAGCAAGTTGAAAGCTTCTATGAAAACGTGAAATTGGCGGTGGGTAAAGTCAAAACAAAATATACTATACTGATGAGCGACTTTAATGCCAGGGTAGGCACGAAGCCAGCTGGCGACAAGTCAGTGGGGTAATACGGCATAGGTTCTAGGAATAGCTGGGGAGAGTTATTAGTAGAGTTCGCAGAACGTAATAATTTTCGGATAATGAATACCTTCTTCCGCAAGCGGGATAAACGAAAGTAGACGTGGAGGAGCCCGAATGACAATACTAGAAATGAAATAGACTTCAGACTCGGTGCTAACCCTGGCATCATACAATATGTGGACGTGCTCGGCAACGTGCGCTGCAGTGACCATAGGATGGTGAGACCTCCAATTGCCCTAGACTTGAAGAAGGAACGGAAGTAAATGGTATCTAAGAAGACGATCAATGAGTTAGCGGTACGCAGGAAAATAGAGGAAATCTGGATCAAGCTACAGAACAGGTATTGGGCTTTAACTCAGGAAGAGGACCTTAGTGTTGAAGCAATGAACGACAATCTTATGGTCATCATTAAGGACTACGCAATAAAATTCGGTGGTACCTTCGTTAGACAAGATACCGGTAACCTATCGCATGAGACGAAACACTTGATTAATAAACGCCGATGTATGACAGCCTCTAACCCTACAGCTAGAATAGAGCTGGCAGGACTTTCGAAGTTAATCAAGAAGCGCAAGATAGCTGACATAAGGAAATATAATATGGATAGAATTGAGCATGCTCTCAGGAACGGGAGCAGCCTAAAAGCTGTGAACAAGAAGCTAGGGATAGGCAACGATCAGATGCTTGCGTTAAGAGCCAAAGCCGGAAATACCATTACTAATATGGATAAGATCGTTCAAGTGGCTGAGGAGTTCTATAAAAATTTATACAGTACCAGTGGAACCCACGACGATAATGAAAGAGGGAATAGTATAGAGGAATTTCACATCCCCCAAGTACTTCCAGGAAGAAGTAAAGAAAGCCTTGGGAGCTATGCAGCTGGGGAAGGAAGCTGAGTAGGATCCGGTAACAGCAGATTTATTGAAGGATGGTGGGCAGATTGTTCTAGAAAAACTGACCACCCTGTATACATAATGCCTCATGACCTGAAGCGTACCAAAATCTTGGAAGAGCGCCAACATAAGCTTAATCCATAACAAAGCGGACGCCAAAGACTTGAAAAAGTATAGAGCTATCAGCTTACTGTCCGTTGCCTGCAATGTATTTACTAAGGAAATCGCAAATAGAATCAGGAACACCTTATACTTCTTTCAACCAAATGACCAGGCAGGATTTTGTAAAGGCTACTCAACTATAGACCATATTCACACTGTCAGCCAGGTGATAGAGAAATGTGCGGAGTATAACCAACCCTTATATATAGCTTTCATTGATTACGAGAAAGCGTTTGATTCAGTCGAAACCACAGCAGTCATGCAGGCATTACAGAATCAGGGTGTAAACGAGCCGTAAGTAAAAATACTGAAAGATATCTATAGCGGCTCCACTTCCATCGGAGCCTTCGATAACGAAAGCGACAAAATGCCAATAAAGAAGTACGTCAGGCAGGGAGATACGATGTCTCCAATGCTATTCACCGCGTGTTTACAGGAGGTATTCAGACACCTGGATTGGGAAGAATTGGGGGTAAGAGGTAATGGAGAAAACCTTAGTAGCTTGCGATTCGCTGATGACATTGCCTTACTTAGTAACTCAGGGGACCAATTGCAATGCATGCTCACTGACCTGGACAAGCAATGCAGAAGGGTGGGTCTAAAATATGTCTGCAGAAAACTTAAATAATGTTTAATAGTCTCGGGAAGAGAGCAGCAGTTTACGAAAGGTAGTGAAGCACTGGAAGTGATAAGGGAGAACCTTTACTCCAGGGCAGATAGTGACCTCGAATCTGGATTATGAGACTGAAATAATGAGAAGAGTGAGAATGGGTTGGAGTGCGTTTGGCAGACATTCTCAGATCATGAACAGCAGGTTTCCATTATCCCTAAAAAGAAAAGTGTATAACAGCTGTGTCTTACCAGTACTCACCAACGGGGCAGAAACCTGGAGGCTTACGAAAAGGGTTCTATTTAAATTGAGGACGACGCTACGAGCTATGGAAAAAATAGTGGCGGGTGTAATGTTAAGGGATAAGAAGAGAGCAGATGGGGTGAGGAAACGAACGCGAGATAATGGCATCTTAGTTGAAATCAAGAAAAGAAATCCTGGGCCGCCCGGAGTAGAACGCGCCCCCCCTACCTAACTCCCCCCCACCCCCGAAGCTTGCGTACGACGGAGGGCGGCGCGCTTGTTGCCTGTGTACCCTGCCCTTCCCGCCAATATCAGAAAGGGGGGTGCAAAGTACAACATTTGCCCCCCCCCCCCACACACACACACTTTTTAAAGCGGGCACTTTCGCCCGCATGCTGGAAAGTCCAACAAAAGTACAATTGAAGCAAAAGTTTCTCTATTAGTAGAGTGACCATACAAGTAATGCTTTTCTTTATTACGCATATCCCTGCTTGGACCACGATGATCGTCTTTTGTGCCTTCTCGGGACGCCCTGTACCGTATGACGCGCGGATTCGCCGTACACGCTCGCGTTGCGGAAAACGCCTGGCGCTGGGAAATTCCCACCGTAATAAATGCAAGTTTCCGTCACCTGCATCGTGCCGAGATTTAGGACCACTACATCCATATTCCAAAACACAATCAGCTTGCTAAACTTAAGAAGATTAACATCAAGGGTTTAGGGGCAAAATCCTGGACTTGCTTCGAAGCTATCTCAGTAACCGCAAGCAGCAAGTAACACTTAAGAATTATACGTATACCTCACAAATCGTTATAACTCACGTGCCACAGGGTTCCCTTCTTGGGCCCTTAGTTTTCTCATTCTACATAAATAAACCTGTAATTGGCGAGTGGAAATCATGCAGTCACCAGCAACGGTTCTACGAGGTCATCTTGTGTCGCCTCCGAATTGGACACATACATCTGACGCACAATTTTCTTCTCCGAAAAAAAAAAACCCGCCTACTTGCGAAAAATGCAATCAAGCTCTTACAGTCATGCACATCCTAATAACATGTCCACACATCGACAGACTGAGACGGAGGTTTTTACACAGCCTGTATAATTTGCACACTCCATTACACCCTGCCCTATTACTAGCAGATGACCCCCTAGTGCGATTTGCTAACCTGTTCGAGTTTTTAGAAAAAACTGGTTGTTTACAGCAACTATAATGTTGTGTAGGTTTACCTGCTCTAACGTTCCGTTTTATTTTATCTTGTGACTGGCGCAGCGTGGCCTTAGTTGCCTTTCTGCCATTAAACCCAAACTAACTAACTCATTCTACATAAATGCTTTCCCTGCAACGCTTAGGCATTCACAGGCTTTGATGTATGCTGATGACCCCGCTCTTGTATTTACTGGAGACAGTCTGCTTGATATACGGGATAAAATAAATGCAGAGTTAGATAATGTTTTTAAGTGGTTCACGTCCAATGAAACGACCATTAATCTAGGACTAACTATACAGTTTTTCATTCCAGGAAGAAAGAACTGAATACTGAAATACTGGACATTTTATTAGGAGGTACAAAACTACAAGTTGTGTCCTACAAATATTTAGGTATTTTCTTTGATTCAGACATGCGCTGGAAAACTCACATTAAACACCTTTGTTCCAAGCTTGCTTACAGATGTTACATTCTTCTTAAGGCTCGTAAATGTTTTGAATATCCTGTCCTACGGATTCTGTACTTTTCCTTCGTTCAGAGTCACATATCTTATTCTATTGAGTCAGCGAGAAACACTTTTATAACTTATCTTGGTCCTGTATTCCGTCTGCAAAAACGCGCATTAAGAATTATCACTTCTTCTAGGGGGACACAATCCAGTACGTACTTGTATAGCTCATTGTATGCGTTGCCAGTGCATGCATTGTATGAATTGAAAATTGCTGAGGTCATTCATACTATTATCGAAACCAATGATCCACTTCCTATTAATTTGTTTAAAATCCTGTTACAAAATTCAAGAGCTGCAACTAATCAGTGTTTTATTGTGCCTCCACTTCATAACCTGTACGGGAAAATGCTCGTAAAATTATCTGGCAGCACATATAAAAAAGCCCGTAACTTTAGGTCTGCTGTGAGAAAATACTTTTTTGAAAGATACTTTCTATAAAAGCACACTTCCTTATACTTATATTCCTGCCTAAGTTGTGCATGTCAATTGTTCCAGTTGTGCATGTCAATTTGATTCCTATGTATTATGTCTGCTTTGTTTGCTCGCGTGCGTGAAGGATAAAAGAACACTGAGTTCATATTTACCTACCTTCGTGTCCGAGTTATGTGTGTTCATATTACTATTATGTATTATGTCTGCTGTTCTTGTTTGCTCGCGTGCTGCGTTTTATACCCTAAGTTGGCTGTGGACCTGGGACTAGCAAATGGCTATGGGTCCAGTAGTGCTTTCGTATTTTGTAAAATATATTGTAAATAAAGAATGAATCAACTTGCGAGCGAAAAGGAGGTGAATATGAAGTATTTAGCCGCGCCTAACGACTGGTGTGCCTTACAGCCTGAAATCGTTGGATTATAAAATGATGGAACTATTTAATACCTGTCCAGAGATAACGTACACAGCACTTCAGTCTCTGTATCTTATCACCATCAAAAATGTATTCAATCCTTGTTTCGATGGTTGGCGGGTGGAGGCACGCCCCTTCCGTAGTGAACGAGACAGTCGCACCAGCCAGAGAACGCCGGATTTATTCACGCTCGGGAATATAGAGCAAAGGTAAGGGGAGAGGGCAGGTGTAAAAGAAAGAGTGCGCACTAAATGAAATAGCTTGCCGGTCAAGTTCATGGGTTAGCGCAATCATCTTACAGGTATAACTGTTGAATTTCATTGTGCGATCCAACTTATCACAGATATGCTCGTGAGAGTGACCTTGGTCGAACGAGCAGAGCCATTTAAAGAACAGTAGAACGCTGACTTGTATTTTCTTAAAGGCAAACTGTTGCTTCTGACTTTGAAGATTTCCCATTTTCAGGCTCTTTCTAACTAAGACCTAGATTATTACATGTTTCGCGGGAGAAGCAAAAAACAGCAGCTATTTCACATTTTCAAAAAAAAAAAATCAGGGCCATTTTTCGGGGTCGTGTACCGAAAATTTGCCTTATGTTGGTTGCTTCTGTACTTTGAAAACAGTACTGAATAAATACTTTTTCCCAATTTTTATGCGTTATACACGGCCTTCAGTTGTTTTGCCCCGGCATTCTCTATAAAATATGCTGCGCACGGTGTTTATATTTTTTCGAAGTACGAAGCAATTAATGTTCTTAGTGACGAGCGATATACAGGGTAACTTCTTCTTGGGCGAGTTGGGTTTACATACCATGTTGCCTTCTAGCGTAAAAAACTCGAAAAACAGTAAACAGTGAGAGGCGGAAGGAAGGACGAGCGCTTCCCTTACAATTGTTTATTCCGAAAAACAGAGCATCCCATATATACACAAAATGCACACGCGCAAACGCATAAAACAAGCAAGGGAAGTCACTCAGCCGAAGGCTTCGTTATCAATTTTTATATGCTTAGCAATCTGAATTCTGAATCATAAAGCGTAACAGAAGTTTGACTCATGCAAGTTAAGCCAGTACTATCGATACGGAAGGCCTCTAACAGTTCACGTGCGGTTTTGTATTTGCTTCTGCCTAGGATCCTGCCAATAAAGGACAGTGGTTCCCACCGCCTAAAGAAGGTGAGGAACAAGTGCAGTGTAGATGTTGTGTTTTCAGCGCCACTAAAGCTCGCAAGAAAGTGCAGGTTGGTAAACGACCCTGGGAGTCATGGCGTATGCACTAAAGAGCATGTCGCCGACTTTGTTAACTGCAATGTGGGAGTGGTATACAACACTACACTTCTCTGTGGAAAGTGCTACATTCGACAAACAGGCAGATGCCTGAATGGCCGGCTTAGCGAGCACCGGAACGCTGTAAACTCTATAGCAGACGCTGGCCACTTGATTGACCATTGCCGAACATTCTAAATGCTCCCTGTGTTTTCATAACACGCACTTGCTCAGATGGTTCCCGAGGCAGCTAGATAGGGATGCTTAAGCGCTACGTCACAGGAACTAACTGATAAAGAAGTGTTGTATCTCTTGAAGAACCTGGTGCATACTTTCTAATGGCTTGTCGTAGGCGCTCATCGGCTTCGTTGCGCATTTGGTTGCCTCCTACGTTGCACATTGCTTTATGCGTCTGTCTGCGCATTTATTTGAGCATACGATGTCCTCTTTGCTTGTTTTCTTTTTAATCAAACGTTATAGTTGAAGTCTAGTGCTCTATACTGCCCCACCTATTATATTTTCCGTATTTTTGTTCGCGCTAGTAACTCTGTCACAGCATATGCCTAAACACCAGCCAGCGCAACCTTCTGCGTTAAAAATTTATGATTAAATATTATTTGCTGCCCATGTATGCAGCCTAAAGAGCTTCTCTGGGTGTCCGTTCCCATATTGATGGTTGTGGCCCCAGGAATTTTTATTATCGACAGAGGGTACAAGTTTTTTTTTTTCAAGCCTAAATTAGATAAAAGCTTTTTGCTTGCTCTAATGCTTCATTCGCCCACAAAAGCTTTTTTAGCACAATAGTAATATTTAAAGAAATGTAAAAAAGTCTATGCAGGTACCTTGAGCAACAATGCAGGTTGTACAAAGTGATATCTGGTAGCCTTGCCGTGCAATTCGCTCCAATGACACTGCTGATAATTGGGAAAATGCGAAGTTCTTTGCGTCTGTTATCGTCCTGGTGCAATTGTGTGGTGATTTGGCAGCAGCAGCAGTTGCGGCGGCAGGAGGAGGAGGAGGAGGAAAAAACTTTATTCTTGTCCTGTACAAGGTGTTGCCACCCGCCTGGCTAGTCCCATGTTGGGACCGGGAGGTCAAGCCTCCTAGCCCTATCACGGGCGTACTGGACAGCCAGGACTTGAGGGATATGATCTGGAGAACTTATCATTCCTAAAAACCGATTCCGGGAAATGCCAGGGCCGAGCGACCCACACTCCCAGAGCATATGTTCAAGCGTGCATATCTCCTTTTTGCATGCTTTGCATATAATATTCATGTCTGCAATGTCATACCATTCCTTTATTTGTGCAGGTGAATAATAAGACTCTGTTTGTAATTGCCTAAGTGTAACTGCTCGTACTCTGTTTAGTCTATAGTGAGGGGGTGGAAACTCCCTCCTTCCCATGTAGTAATGTTTTGTAATTTCATTGTATGTAATGAGGGTATCTCTCTGTAAGTTCTCCAATCCAGCAGAATCAAAACCATATGTAGAAGTGGCCCGGTCTGTAAGGTCGCGGGCGACGCTGTTGGCCGATTCATTTGGATTGACAGGAGTACCATCAAGTGAACCAAGGTGCGCCGGGAACCAAGAAATGAAACGCGTAACATTTGTTTGCCTTTTGTTAATTATTTTCGCAGCCTGTGGGGCAATTTTTCCCCTATTGAAAGCTCTAATAGCTGTTTTCGAGTCGCTATAAATTTCTGTAAATCTATCGTCTGTTAGTGCCAATGCAATGGCAACTTGTTCAGCGACTTCAGGTTTGCTAGTGTAGACCGTGGCGCAGTTGGTGCAATTGCCCTGATGATCCACTACTGCCGCCGCGAACTTAGTTCGATCGTTGTAAGCAGCCGAATCAACAAAGCAGGCTCCTCTGCCCCCTTTATCCATTTTCTTGATTAACGCCCTGGCTCGCGCAACTCTCCTGTTGATGTTATGTTTTGGGTGCATATTCCTGGGTAGCGGTGCGACAATTATGTTGTCTGCGAATTCTTGATGAACTTTAGTGTACTGTGCTGGATCCGTAATCGGGTTGATCATAATCTTGTCCAGGATTGATCTTCCCGTGCTGGTTGTAGATAGTCTCGCTATTTGTGATGTTTCTTGAGCCTCCGCGATCTCCATGGTCGTGTTGTGTATTCCTAACTTGAGCAATTTTGCAGTGCTGGTTCGAATTGGGAGCCCCAATGCGCTTTTAACAACTTTCTTGATCGCTGAGTCAAGCTTCTTGAGTTGAACCTGCGTCCAGTTGTACATGGCAGCGGCGTATGAAATATGACAGAGCACGAAAGAGTTGATTAACCTGATGAGGTTATCTTCTTTCATGCCCTTGTGTCTTCCTGCCAGGCGTCTGATCATCCTGCACGCGTTATCCGTTTTAAGGGTGATTTTGTTGACCTCCGTATGGTTTCCACCGTTTGCGTCAATGAAAAAGCCTAGTACCCTGATCACGTTGACTCTGGGTATATTGGCACCATTTTCTGTATGTAGGTGTATATTGCTTTCCGATAGAGGTTTCCAGCCCTTAGGCCTGCCCCCTTTTTCACGTCTATAAAGTAGCAACTCCGATTTATGTGGGGAGCAGCTGAGTCCAGTGGGTCTCAGGTATTCTTCCACCGTCTTGATCGCTTCAGTCAGTGCGTCCTGTATCTGCCCTTCACTGCCACCAGCACACCATACAGTGAGATCATCAGCATAAATGGTATGGTCAATGCCCTTAATGTTGCCCAGCTTTCTGGACAGACCAATCATGCACAGGTTGAAAAGGACGGGAGAGATCACCGATCCTTGGGGGGTTCCTCGATCTCCGAGCTGAACCACTTCCGAGTTTGTGTCTCCGACCTTTATCATCGCCGTGCGTGCTTCAAGAAAGGATTTGATGTATTTAAACATCCTCAACCCGAGTCCAATGTCTTCTATTGTTTTGAGGATGTACTCATGCTTGATGCTGTCGAACGCTTTTTCCAAGTCTAATCCCAGTATGGCCTTAGTATTTCTAGAATATCCGTCGAGTATGTGGTGTTTAATTTGCTTCATGGCATCCTGCGTGGAAAGTGCGGACCTAAAACCCAGCATGTTGGGGGTGTATATATTATTATCCTCTAAGTGGTCCTTTAGCCTGTTAAGGATTGCGTGTTCAGCGAGCTTCCCCACGCATGATGTAAGTGATATTGGCCTTAAGTTGTCCAAGCTTGGAGGTTTACCCGGTTTCGGTATTAGTATAACTTGTGAAGTTTTCCATTCTTCTGGCACTTCGCCTGAGATTCATGCTTCATTGATGAAGTCTGTCAGCGATTCAATTGACGGCTCATCGAGATTGCTAAGTGATCTGTTTGTTACTCCATCAGGACCGGGGGCTGACTTTCGATTTAGTTCACTTAACACCCTCCGGATTTCGGATGTGCTGAAGGGTTGGTCGAGTTCAGGTTGAGCGGCTCCCCTGTATTCTGATTGAAGTGGCTGGTCCTGCTCATTGCTAACTGGTAGGTATTTGTCAATTAGTTGTTTGGTTACTGTTTCGATGGGCTGATCCTTAAGGGCTATGTGTATAGCTCGGGCAAGGCTGTGTCTCTGGTTAGATTTAGTGCCTTTTTCATCCAGCAGATGCTTGATCAAGTTCCACGCCTTGCCGTTCCTTATTTGCCCATCGATTGACTCACAAAACTCGTCCCACTGTTGCTGGCAGAGGGTGTTACAGTATTGTTCGATTTGTTTATTAAGTTCTGCGATTCTTTTTCTCAGTCTACGATTTAGTCTTTGGGCCCGCCACCTTCGGGTTATGGCTTCCTTGCCTTCTATTAAGTGGGCAAGTTTCGAGTCCATTGCCTCTACATTAGCGTCTGTAACAATTCTTTTGGACGCTGTTTTAATGTGCCTTCTGATGCCCTCACACCAGTCTCTGAGATTGAGTTTGGTGGTTTCTTTTCCGCTTTGGGCTCTTAACTTACGAAAAAGGTCCCAATCTACGACCTCGAATTCTCGAGTTCGGCCTTTCTCTACTTCCAGTTTGACTTCTATTACGTAATGATCGCTGCCAAAATTCATGTTTGTGTTAGTCCATCAAACATGCTCTGTGTTCTTAATGAACGTAAGGTCAGGTGTGGTGTCTCTGCAGGCAGAATTTCCAACCCTTGTAGGATGTGCCTTATCCGTGATTAAGACCAGGTCTAGCTCATCCGCGTGGTTCCACAGATTCCTGCCCTTGGCATTCGTCGTAACGTAGCCCCATAGCTCGTGGGCTGCATTGAAGTCTCCTAATATATTGAGAGGTCTACTTCCAGCTAGATTAGTAGCCTTTTTGAATAATCTCTTGAAGTGTTGTTTCTGGTGTTTCGGATTGCGGTAGATGTTGAGTACGAATAAGCTATTGTTCCTTTGATGTTTGTGTGAAGTTGGTACTACAACCTCAACCATGAGGTACTCTAGGTTTTTGTCTACGATGCCTAATTCATGTGGGATGTGTGTAAGCTGCTTATTTACAAGCACGTACAGGCCCCTACCGAAGGTTTGACACTCTATGGCTCTGTATCCAGTGAGCGTGACATATCCATATCCTGTCTCTTGAAGTGCGATAATATCCGGTTTAGACTGAAGTGACCTAAGGTATTGCTGGATGATGTTACGTTTGTTATTGTACCCCCCGCAATTCCACTGCCATATTCGAAATTCCTTCTTATTATGAGCCATATTGTATATTCATCTCCCCCACCTGGGGAGTTAGTGTAGCTCTGAGGAATGATGACCCGCATTGTTCCCTTACGTACATTGACATAGCCATCATTTCCAGGGTTTTGATTCTTTCGCCAAAAGCTTTCAGTCCCTCCTTAGGGTCATTCTGTGCCGTCTGTATTTGGCCTACATTCATTGTTAACTGTGAGACACTGTCCATAAGCATCTGCATGTTGTCTTTGAAAGACGCCAGCGCTTGTTTGACTTCCTCCATCTGTGTTTCAGTGTTCTTGAGCTTACTTTCAACAGCCCTACGCTTGGCTGACATGGGTCCCTCACCAGCAGGCGCGGGGACTGGGGCTTCCTTGCGTGTAATAGTGCTATCTTTGTTTTCTGCTTGTTTAGCCTCGCCTAAGAGTTTCCTTATTGCCGTCATCTCTCTAATCATGTTCTGATTCATTTCCTTTAGTTCTGCGTTCTCTTTCTTGAGTCTTTCTATTTCCCGATCCTTACTTTGCTCTGGGGGTGGGTCACAAAGCATGGCACTTACCGGATCGGTACGCGCGTCGCCGGCCCAGATAAGTCTTGTCTTATTGGTGTCCCGGTGAGGAGGCGTCTTGTCCGCTATGGCTGTTCCCTGGACTTTGTCGGCCCACGTGGATCCGTTGCTTCCTTCCCCGGGTTTCGATGCAGCCTGTTGACTCCGATCTCTTGATCCGGATGGTGCCCTGGAATGGGATCTGGATCTGGGTCGGGATCTGGACACGCTTCTTCCCCTGGAGCGCGAGCGACTGCGGGACCTGGACCTGCCACGGGACCTTGATCTTGGCTGTGGGTCGTTATTGTCCTTGTTGATGTTGGTTGCTAGTGCTCTTTCGTTTCTCCGTTTTCTGACCACGTATGGAGTTGTATAGCGCTGCTTACACATTTTGTCCGCCGTTGGGTGTGGGCCACCGCACAGTTCACACCTGGGTTGGCACTGATGTTTCTCAGACGGACTCACTGCACCACAGCCTCGGTATATTCTCTCTTGCGGAGACGGGCACACGTCAGCTCTGTGACCGAGCCGACCGCAAGCGTAGCATACGTCGACTTGTTTCCTGTATAGTGAGCACCTTACAAGGACCGGGCCGTATCTGACGAAATTCGGAACCTTGTGTCCATCAAAGGCGATGATCACCGTACCGGTATTCTTGATTCTTTTAACGGCGAGAGCCAAAGGGTTTCTTGAGTTTACTATGTTCTTCTCCAGCTCCGTCGGGCCATCTGCTAAGTCAACGTTCCTTATCACTCCCTTGCACGTGTTGTGAGGTGCAGCCTCATATGCATTGATCTCGAAGCTGCATCCATCCAGGTTAATTGACCTTATTCTCACATATTTCTCAGCATACTCTCGTTGAGGCGTACTGGCCACAATTGTGTTTTGGTTGACGTTCGGGCATATGATGTCTGATGCAATGTGGTCCGAGCTTAGACCAGCTGCTTCAACGATGGTTTCACCTATCTTGGTGGAGCCAATCTTGCTTATATTGAGGCCGCCGCGTGGTCGGAGTATGATTTTAAAGTGTTCTTTCGGCAAGTATGGCATTCGGGACGCCCTGGCGACCCTGTTCTTGACTCGACTGCCGTTCTCGTATGTTCTAGGCGACGTAGCCATATGAGGCCTAGCTCCAGTTGAATTGCCGCTAACAGCGGATCTGGCCGAAATTCGCCTAGAAACTGCTGCCTGCCATCCGTACTCTTCGGTGCACTAGTCGGGAGGTAGTTCCTCCCCTTCCATCATGACTTGCATGTCTGACTCGCCTCCAATTGCCACACTCAGGCAGCACCTGGCCTAGCGCGGCGGCGATGGTGCCGGCTCAAAAAGTCTCTTAAGATGCGAATAGTTGACCCACCGTAGAAATCCTGGTGTCGCCGTGATCCTCTCGATGCTAAGCGTCGATTGATGTAACCGAACCAGGGATACACTCTGATTAACGGGTCAAAACCGATGTTGAAAGCGGGAGTCGCTCTTTTTCCATGTTCTTCGATGCTTCTTCTTCTTCGTTCTCCTTGCGGCGGCATGTCCTCCTTCGAAGACGAATCTTCTTACCAACAGGTTGATCATTGCCCGTGTTCCTGCTTGTCCTTGGTTCTCGCGTCGTTTGCGGCCACCGCGGGTTAATTTCCACGTGCGCTTGCACTCAGTGCGAGTACTTTCAAGCGTCTGCTGTGCCCTGTACTGCCTGCTGCGTCTGCGCGGACTGCATGTGAATTCAACGAGGACCACATAAGGATTCACACAACGGCACCGACTCAATTTGGTAGTAGCAGTGACATTTGCTCACCTACAATGCATGTTTAAGGGAAGAAAAAGCAAATACAAACGGCAAGCTGTTCCAACGCGAGCGCGAAAATTGTCGTCTGTCCTGCGACTTTAGCATCCCGCTGATACTTTTTACTTTTCATGTAATTGTGCATCTAATAGCAAGTCCTGAATGAAGCATTGTGACGGACGGAACGGTGCTAGCCTGGTGCGTCTTGAAGGTGTCCACGCTCTCCAAAAATGATATCAATCCCAGTTCGCAATACAGCGGCATTCCCATGCATACGACAATGCAGCAGCTCCACATTTTCCTCTAGGTAATAGAATAAGAAACAGTGTGTATCGCTGTATCGAGGTGTAAAATACTTTAAGCATTTAAATAGATAACGTGTTCACGGTTACTCTCCTGACGAAAAATTTAGACCAGCATCAAAGTGGAATACAGTTGGGTTAGTTCCATATTTGCTCTCTGGATGAATTCTGTGCCACCACGTTGCCGCACCGTGCAAACCGTTCACGTTCGCCCCCGCTCATCCCATAAAGCGTTCAAACGCATTCACTCGATTACGGGACAGGCTAAACTCTATTGTGGTAGCAATCCTCCGGCGTGAAGTACCGGCCGCAAACGCGTATAGATGCTGGTTCCGATTACATAACCAACAGTCTGATGCGCTGCAGCCACTCCGCTTGTCTGATGCTTTGAACACGATGTCGCTGTTTGACATCGCGCCGATCGCTGCGTTTGCAGCCCGCAGCACGACAAGAGTGAACCATGGTGCTGGTGAAAAGAAAATCGATACCAACATTGACTACGCAGCTGGCGTCAACATGGAGCACGTTGCGAAACGAGCAGACGACTGTTGCTGTGTGGCGGAAGCGCTTGAGTGTAGTGATAAATTGTCGTTGCGTATTCTCTTTCTGTTACATTTTTATAGAAACAAATTAACCAACATTGCAACTATTAGGAGCAAGATTTGTTCAACATAAAGTTGGAAAACTTATCGATGACGGGACCTGGGTAGCCAATCGTATATCTCGCCCTACTGACGTCAAATGGGCAACAGGCGTCGATTTGGGTGAGGTGGCTGAAAACTAAGGGGAGTGGCGCCGCTGTGATCAGTAGAGACGTGCTTTTTTAAAAGCTTACAATTAATTACACGGCTTACGCAGAGCGCTTAAACGCGTCACCTAATGATCAGAAGGACCGGCCCTAACGACTCAGTACCTTTGCACAAGATCGCCAAAATCGTTCAGGGTTCTTTCAAGGAACGCACAGAGTATACAAACACTTACCAAGACCTCTCGAATAGAGGTGCTTCAAAATAAAGCTATCATGGCTTTCTGTGCCGTACGGCTGTGGTCGTGTGTCGTACGGGCGTGGTACAAGGATATTCATTCCCGAAAATGGTCTTGAGTCCAGCCGGTTCAATGCTGTCCGAAGAGGTTCATGCCCGACTTCGTACCGGGGACAGACACATGAGCTTGTCCTCATTTCGATCCGGAATGAGTAGGTCAGTCTTTACTTTGCACTACATCACAGGACTCGTGAACAGCTGGTACATGAGATAAGAGAGGAAAACCTTCAATCTATCGTTCAAGGGAATGCAATTACATTTCAATGGCTACCAGGACATACCAGCATTGCAGGTAATAGCCTCGCCGACGGTGCGGTTCTGTATAGTCTTAAAAATTCTGTATGGTCTTACAAAATTTGCAATGTGGTTCACTACTTGCGTCTGCGAGCCTACCGCCCCCCCCCCCCCCACAAAAAAAGGAAAACATGCCTTTTAAAATTATAGCTCATGAGAACATAACACATATTGTTAATTAATGTTTCCTGTAGTCCTATTATTGTTAGGTACTATCTTTTTTTTGCCTTTTATCTCTTCAGGGTGTTGATGTCGGCCGTCTCTCCAATACCATTTCAACAAATCAAACTACAAACTAATCTTACACCATGTTCCCGTAGTGAATGAGAGCAAATATTTGACGAAAAAGCATGAGAGCAAAAATAAGATGCTGGCCTTCCTTGTGGGAGAACGTTGCTTTCGAACTAAATGAGTTAGAAGCAAAAGGAATCTCTGATATTTACAGTTCTTTTTCTCAAACTTACTGTCATATTAACGGGCACCGTATGTCAACGTATTGTCGAGCATTGAGGATATTTGACAGTACGTAAAAGAAGCGTGACGCATGTGCCAAATCATCGCAGATTCGTGCAGTGTGCTACCATTTGAGACGTTGCCGTTTCTGACCAGTCCCATTTGTCTTACATCAAGGATGCATTCACTTAATAATTCTAAACAACTTCTTCGTCTTCTTCTAATTTTTTACATAAGGGGTAATGACTTGACTAAATTTATGGATATAACTAATTTAAATTTTAAACAAGGAGTAAAGGAGCTAACTCAAAACAAATGTTCCCGTCTTTAATGTTTTTCAACATTGTAAACAAGAAAGGATTCCGGACACTCAGAAGTGCAGAATCTGTAGAATATCGTGTTGCTTATAATTACCGCGGGAGAGGCGGCAAACTATAATTAGATATTGAAATGTTCTTATTAAGAAAAAAATTAGAGGTGTAATCAATTGGCTAACTATAATTTAATCTCTTTGCCAAGTTTCCCGGTTTTGTGCCTATTACGCTTTCTGAGACAGAGTACGCACTTTCTTTCTACTAATTCTGAAATCTTTGTCTCCCACTCTATTCCCATTCCATCTGCCATACTCGTGCCACCATTCCACTAACAATCAATTCCGGGTTACTAAACATGTAGAATGATTCTGGACTCATTATTTCAACAGAGTTGTCATTCCGCAACTCTGGTCGGCACGAGCATGATATCTAGTCACACCCAAATAAATATTGCAGATGTAAATATAGTATGCATTTGCATTTCACTGTTGGATATTCTATTTGATATTCCATACTTACTCTTCGTATTCGTAAAATCGTATTATAAAATGTTGACATTCAACCACCTCTACTGAAAACATATTGAGTGCGGTCGCATTTCTCCTACCGGAGAAATTTTCTTTCTTTGTCACACATGACCATACCTTGTAGGCGCTAGATTAGAGTTATTCAGAAGTCTTGCTCTGTTTACTTGTTCCCACCGCCATTCTGAATTCGATGGGGGCGAAATGCGAAAACACCAGCTGGTCAAAATTTCCCGAGTCCCCCCTCCCCAAGACGGCGTGCCTCATAATCAGATCGTGGTTGTGGCTCGTAAAACCCCATTATTTTATTTTATTTTGTTATAAAGTGCACAATCACTAGAGTGAGCTCACATGACTTCAGCGCTGGCTGCGCATACAGCAATCACATTAGCGGCATACAAAGTATAAATCGCCGGGGTGAATTTCTGAGCAAGCCGGTTGGAAATGCACGTTTCGCTGAAAGTGTGTCGACACTGCCTCCGACAGTCGCATACTACGACTACAGGAACGCAGAGGCCACCGAGCATCCGGCGACAACTGTGCATGCGATGGAGGAGATAGTGGACCCACCCGAACCCAAGTTCAAGGCGAGACGCCGCTTGATGCTGCTACCCGAGTGTGAACGAACGCTGCAAGTTTTTGAGCGAGGAACTCGAATATTTCCAGTTTTACCGCTCCCTACCACATGTGTATATATTTAGAGAAAATGCTCGGAAAGGCCACTTAGGCCATCTGAAGATATGCCTGTTTCCTTGCCCCTGACCAAAAACACTAGGTGCGAGAGTGAAGGAGCAATGTGCAATGCATGCTTACCTTTTAAGATGAGCGCAAAGTCGCGACTTCCGATTCGCTAATGAAAGCGAGGAGGTTCTCTGCTGATAACGATGCCGAAGTAGATGCTTTAAAGTAAACATAAGCCGAATGAGGATGGAAGAAAATAAGCATCTTCCCTCTCACCGCAAAATCATGTGACTGAGAAAAAAACAAATAAATGTGAAAGAACTATAGCTTCCAGCGTCCTGAGCAGTGAGTATAAAAAGGGGCCAAGCATTCGAGTTCAGGCATCACTTCTTCGAGCTCGTAACAGCAACGTAGGAACGAATCGACCATGAACGCCGTGAGTATTTGGCCGTTGCTCGATTTCCTCGCACCGTGAAAACTCAGCATAGGGTATCTTAATGTTCTGAGTGGGCTCGTCATTACACGTTGCGGCTTACTGTAAATTCTCGTGCTGAACAACTTCTTTGCTTGGAAAAAAATGTGAGCAGTTGGATCATCTATTGATATGAAACTCTGCTATAAGTGCATGTCTTGTATCACGCCGAGCGTAAGACAATGACTTTGGCGTTCCATGTAGCACGCAGTCATTTATTTATACTAATAGCATAAATGCCAAACCTTCCTACGGATAGTACTCAGCGGATGATTCCCTTACACTCTCCCTAGAAAGCAAAGGTAACTGTCAAACGATTTCTACCAATAGACTAGGCCGAAAGCTCTTCATAAATGTCCGTATTGGTCTTGATAAGTCTGGACAGACATAGTGGCTTTGGTGGGAGGACGAAAAGTTAGCTCGTTTCGAACTCGCTTGTCTACTACTTCATATCTACCTGCTGAAGTCCCGTAACTTGGCGCATTTCCTGCTCGCACCAGAACCAGAAGACTCTGTAAAATGTGCTAAGTGCCCAAGTTTCGCTGCTATGTCATATCTTCACCAACTACTGTTGTGCTGTGGAAGAAGTAATTAGGGGTAAATATGATTATAGCCCACCTCGTGGTTTCACCAATACCCTCAATTGCGTTTACGGCACACCACCCTACATTAGTGACGACGCTTATGGTGGCAGGGACAACATCCACTAAACAACGCATTTCCTTTTCAGACCGCCTTACACTAGACATATGTAAGAATTACAGCCATAAGTTTGCACACTGTTTTATAACACACATTCAAGACGACGGCACTGCTTAAATTTTTTTACTGCTTCTTTCAATTACAGCAAGAAGTACTGCAAGGTGCACACAGATAGAGGGACAACACATGCTACCACAGATTGCAGAACCGCGACTATTTCCAAATGCCCTACTCCTAATCGTTAAACTACTTATCTTCAAGCAGCTCCATCTTGCTGTTAACTTATGTGTCTGTTGCATATTGCGATATGTTTTTATTCCGAATGAACCATGAAGAGGTAGCTACCGCTATATGGTGTTTTAATCAAAGTGCGTTCTCTCAGCTGCCAGTTAGCTAGCTCGTAATCAAATGCCCCTAAATGAGGCGTGTTTCTTTATCAACTTCATTATTGATCCAATCAAGCTAAGTGGATTTATTCACCAACTATTACATTCTACAACACTTCGTTTAATAGCCGCCACATACCGCATCTTGTGGGTGCGAGCACTTCCTCGAAATACTATATTCCCTCCCTGGCAGTCATCCTGCTTCCCTTCCGCACCAAAGAGCTGTGGGTAGATACCATCTGCGACGGACCTCCCATGGTCCGCCGGGCTATAGTTCAACGGGCCTGTGCTGTCACTGAGATCGTTCTAGGGACCGCGCACTAGGGCTCCTTAAAACAATCTTAATACAATTATCTTAAAGAAAATTTTTACTCTCTCTCTCTCTCTCTAAACACTAGCAAAGATACAAGAGCAGCTGCCCTCTGTGGGTTCTTGAAACAGTGCACAAAGCGAGCGTTCTGTTGTGTGCGAGAGAGAACAAAATTACGGGAGCTCAATCATGCGACGCCTGGTCGGCTACCCTGCATGTTAGGAAGGGAAAATGGGGAAAAGAAAGCTGAGGAACAAGCAGAGTCAGTGCGCACTCACCCTACGATTTCTTCATGAACAGCCAACCAACCAAGTTTAATGTGCAGTCATCTGATGTGAAAATGTGAATAGTGTAAACGTATGCAGGGACTTCAATACTTAAAGAGACATGATTCCGCGCAGGTCCTGTGCCTGTTCGCCGCTCTGCTGGGCAGTGCCCTCGCCGTGTACGTCCCCACGTACGGCGTGCCGGTGGGCGCTGGATACCCCTACGTTCCTGCTGTCACAACGACGGTGCACGGTGCCCCCGTAGCCGCTGTGCAGGCTGCTGTCCACCGCGTGGTGCCGGTCACTCCCACCGTCCACAACGTCGCCACCCCGTTCGGCTACCGCACCACCGGCGTCAGCTACAGCCACAGAGTCGACGCCCACCCGTTGAAACTGCGCTACGTGTATGGAGTCGCGCCGTACGGCCTCAGCTACGGCTATGGCCTGAGCCCATACGGCTATGGCGTGAGCCCCTATGGCTACGCTCCTATCCTGAAGAAGTGGTAAGCACAGCTAACTTACGCCCACTGAGCCCTCCTTTTGCCCTCATTCATCCGAGTGCATATTTCGGGACCATATTCATAATATAGGAAATGACATACCGCAAGCTTAAAAACTGTAAAAAGGTTATTGAACATAAAGTGAAATCGATAGGTTTGAACGTGCTTACCATGGCACAAAGTCAATCCATTAGTCGTATGACAGGCACTATTCTGTTCATTTTGTTAGAGGAGTCGATGTTTAATCCTGTGCAAGATTGCTTAAATGGACCTTTCGTGCAGACGGGTACAAATGAATTGTCTTTATACTATGATGCGCGCCCAGACATAAAAGCAGCAACTTAATGCATTGCGGTTGCGTTTAGGAGCCGAGTGGACATTCTTCTGGAGAAATTATGTAGGGTAGTTTCCCAGCTCCTCCCGTAATGGCTGTCTATGCGAAATCAAGCTAATTTAGTTTTATCTGAGGCAAAGCCACTGTGTACAGAGACCTGAACTACACTATGTTTTAGCGTCTTCCAAGCTAGCAATATGATTTACCACTGTCAACGACTCCTGCTCATTGTGCATCGCTTTTTCTTTATGCAGAAGAAATCCCAACTGACGGAAGAGTAACCCGCCCCACTTCCGTAATGACAGACACAAGTCCAAGCCAAAACAAAGTACTTTCGTTCCTGTCATGATTGTTTTTGCATGGCAAAGCGACTGAAAAATAAAAGCACAAGCGCAACCAAAATACGGTCTTCTTGCCTTTTTTTTTCTGCAACCTATTGGCCTCCCGCTGCCTTCGGCGTCCGAATTCCGCCACATCTGAGCCCGTATTCACAAAAGGCTGCTTACGCTAGAACTGTTCGCAAAAAAAGAATTCAAGCCGATCTAGATGCTGGACATACTATTACCGAACGCTTCCAACCAATTTGCCAAGAGCACTTATAGAAGCATTGTTGATTTGGCCCCGTATTTTTGCTCGGATTGAATATTGCATTTCCTGAACCGGTGGCGTATCCTCGTCACAACAGGTAAACTAAAATTCACGCTCAGTGACATACATTCTCAATACCTGATCACGAAACTCTTTAGAGTGCATAGTAGCACAACAGCCGGTACACCGTCATGAATATCTGGATCAAGGAATTTACGTGGATTGAAACCGTCTTCCCGTTAGTCGAGAACATGTTCGTTCGAGAGATTAGACGCTACTCGGACTATTGCAGCAAGCTAACCTCATGATATCGCGAAGGTGTGGGCTTAAATGTTATTAATATCGCACTTTCACGAGGCGTAGCTCCATTACTTACAGTAAATTCGGAGAAATATACTTCTTCCGGCGCACCTTTTCTCAAACAAATAGATGACTGATGGGAAAGAACTTAAAAAAGTTCTAGAGAGGACTGTGTAAGCAAGACAAGAATAAGCTCCGGTGGGAACTTCTGGAGCTAGTGGATGCTGCTACCACATACACTTGCATAAAATCACAAACGTAGCTTGATTCTAATGTGCTTCTGATCTTCCTCGGCCCCACTGTATGTAAAACAGCAGAGCTCCTCAAATAAAGCATACACGGCGCCTAAGTAAAGGTCCACGGTTATTCGTGCGGTGAGTATCAAAAACAAAGTTTTACTTTGCGAACCTCGCCAAGTTTCGTGACCATGGCTGCGGCCTGGCTGATTCCTTCCCAAATAGTTCAACCCGTCACAGGGAAGCAGGCCATGCGCGCACGCCGCTGGGTTCCTTGTAGCACGACCACATGGAGCTCGCCTCAGCAGCAGCGGCAACCACAGCCGTGCGGGGGAAAGCAAGAGATATAACCAGAGAGCTCTCCTTCACACATACGCGGCTGCGCTGTAATGGTCAAGTAAACGCTTCTTGAGGATAGAAAAAATTAGAATTCCGCTACGTACATATGCTCATGCTTTCTCTGAAACGACGATGCGTTTAAAACTCCGCTTAGGAAAAGACTCGGTATAATTTGTTATCGCCTGCGCTTGTGTGTTCGTATGTGTGTGCGCGGGCGCATCAACTAATTTCCACTTTTTATGCTCTCACACAAAGCTTCACTGTGTATAGATTTCAACTTGTTTGGTATGCTGCAATTCTTTTGCTTGAAAACACCCCTTCCATTCTTGGTGCTTACATTCATTAGCCGAGTTAAATGACAAATATCTGGAACAGTGGTAGACGTGCCTACTTAACCCTTCAGTGCAGCTGCAGCATCTGTTCGAACTGTTCACGCGAGATGCATTGATCTACGCTAGAGGTAACTATTAGAGTTAACTTCACGAAATCATATGCAGCAACGGTTGATAGTGCTACACGCGATGTGTTACCTAGGTTTTAGCTCAGCAGTCGACGAAGGCCTTTAATTGCTATTGGGTAGAACTCCATTACACGGTTGGCACTATGCTGCACATTTTAAATTCCAGCTTTTAAATATACGGGAGTCAGCGTTCAAAAATGAATCACGTGGGCAGATCACATTCCAAACATTTTTTTAGTAGAAAGCCGTTAGATTTTGTAATATTTTTTTTGTTAAAGTTAACGTTAACAGCACGTCAACACAGGAGGCATGCAATCAGACTCTACCGACCGTTGTTGAATGGCGCGTGCAAGTTGTTCTGGCAACTTTGCCTATCGCACAGGGCCTCGGCAAAGGATGCTTGCCAGCACGGAGGTTCAAGAAAATAAACCAAGTTTAGCGCAGTGAGAAGGAACTGGCAATCGTTTTTTTTATATTATCTTCATCTTATAATCGCAATGGTAGTACTAGATGAAAGAGCAGATGCCTGCGACATGATTTCATGCGGAATATACCTATTAGCAGGAAAAATTTAGATCCACATCGTCATGAGAAAAATTGTCAAAGAATTTGGTTGTCGTTTTGCAACAGATTATTAGTTTTTACGCTGAAACTACCATCCTTCAAATAGCTTGCACTAGATTATAACGCGTGCTTTGCGCTCATGGCCGGTCTGGAACGGGCATCTGGTGTCTGCTCAAGGCCGGCCGCGGTTCAGCAGACCTCCAACTTTTTTCTGCGCCCTTGTCGCTTCGTCACCTTTGACACTGGCACTGATTTGAACGCATTGCGTTTCGCTCACGTCTACTTTTTCTCTTTGCATGGCTCACTAGACTTAATTAGAAGACTTCATGCATCGTAGCTTCGTAGCAACCAATTCTGGGGTGTGCTTTGTCCCAGTGATGCTTTCAGCGCTCACCACATTCTTTCTTGTCCCTTAGATTTCTCGGCCATGTTGGAATAACTTGCATTACAGAAGCGAACTACAACGCAGAAGGGGCCTGTATTAGGCGCATGGGCATACGCGGCACCTCCCGACATGGTACCTTGCTGACACCGTATCAGAGATAGCGCTTCTTCTGACTATTTGGCAGTCGGCATTCAATTTAGGCTCTGAGCGGGCGCCTTCCTTCACATTTCTTTACAGGCCCTCAACGCTCAAAGCTAGGAACGTTGCTTACTACCACATAAATGATTCTACTGTCGTATAAAAGTTATATAAAAGGGACAAGGTGCCTCAGAGAGGTTGGCCAACGTTTCGATAAGAGGGTCTATCTAGCAATACTCAATACGCTGAATGCTATATAATAGCTGCCTTTTGTAAAAATACAATACATGCCCTCTGTGCGCCCATCGCAATGGCTACATCGATTCGGCTACTTACCTGAAAGGAGCAATCAGTGAGGGAATACGATGTGAAATATTCTCGTTGTAGGCGGTATGTACAGCCGAAGCCAATGACGTCACAACGCAACGATAACAAGGATTCGCATTGAGTGATCGCGCGTTGTGAAAGGTAGTGAAAAAAGCAACAATCACATGATGGGGTACGAAGAACGAGCGCTAAACTAGCAATATTTATTCACCGGCATCGACCGTTAAGTATCCAGAATATACATGAAGTAAAAAGAACGGTGTCTATACATGCGCGTAAAGAAAATCTCTCTGTCCATTGCACAGATTGACAGACTAATCGCTGACACAATCACTATGATATACCAAACGTCCCAAATTGCCAGGATGGTGAGCTACAACAACTCTCTTTCTTTGAAGTCCAAAATCAAGAAAAGGGCTGACCGATGGAATAAGGCCAGCCTTTCTGAGGCACCTTATCCCTGTTCACAAACTTTACACCACAGTCTCTTTCTTTCATATTAGACAAGCTTCTAAACCACCTTGATATTGCGCACAACGGGACAGGATAATAGAACGGAAGACGCACACAGGTGCAAACTAACAACAAATTTTATTGACCCACCTTAGGTTTCAGGTGGATCCTTGGGACCGTGGCAAAGGCGAAGAATCCGTAAAGTGGTAAGAGAAGTCTAATTCTAATGGATGGAGCTTCCATTTCTTCCAATATGTCAAATGTGCTAAAGAAGAGTCCCAAGTTTGTACTGGAGCCTTCTGTTCCTCCCCATGAACTCAGGGCCTTGAGCCGGCAGGTTGAGGAGAAGGCCCCGCAGGAAGATCATGAATGCTGTCACTTGGAAGGGATTGACTGCTTCACCAAGAATGTAAAACAGCCTGGTCTTATATCTTTTAAAGAGCGTTTTAAAAATTTGAAATATTTTGAGGGAAAATGACCTTTGTGTGCTCCCTGCAGATAAAGTAGGTGGTTTTGTCGCCTTGGCCAAGAACCATGTACAATAAAAAAGCTGTTTTGGCTGTCAATAACTTCTTTCGTCTAAAGTAGGGTCAGACAAGAATAAGCACAACGCAGCAGAATTTTACAAGCGTTTAGATTTAATAAGGCTCGCAAGAGGCGTCAAAAACACTGAAAGTGCTGCGCTGCGGGTTTTCTTTAGTGTTAATGCGCATGAACCCAATGCTCTGTTTCGTACTATTGTGAAAGAAAAGAGCACGTGGAAGCATTGTGTTAGTAAGTTCTTGCTGAAAGTCCATAATAACCTTGACCCATTACTCACAAAAAGTTCCGATGGTGTGGTGCGTTTTCTTCAAGACAACAAGGATATTAGTTTTGCCCTTTCTATTGATGTGGAAGAGCTCTTTTACGCTGTGCCTAATGGTGAACTGTTTGTTGGAGCTAGAGATTGCGTAGATGAAAATGGTCCTGTTGCTTTCCAAAATGGGACAGGCATGTCATTCGAGAACATTTTAGCCCTTTTAGAATTTCACCTTCAGAGTACTTTCATCAAATTTGATGACCAGATTTATCTGCAAAAAGTAAGCATTTGGATTGGTTCCTGCAGCGCGCCTGAGTTGTACCACATATTTTTACCTTGCTTTGATCGCTCTTTACACGATCGTTTTATTCATACTAACAATGACGCCGTCACCCGCCGCGGATGCTTAGTGGCTACGGTGCTGGGCAGCTAAGCATGAGGGGACGGGATGGAATCCCGTCCCCTCATGCTTAGCAGCCCAGCACCGCTCTTGGTAAACACTTTGAGTGTTTACCAAGAGCGTAAATTTCGTAAATGCAAAAAAAAGACAAAGCCAAGACACTGGCCCGCAAATGCAGATGAAACGATCGGTATAACCATCCATTCAACACTGCCGAGCCTGGAGCAACATTGAATATCTGCAAAAGATGTGCGCCGGGAGCAGACAGGACCATGTAAGACATGATCAAGAACATGCGCACTGCGGCACAAATTACATTGATCGTACTAATAACACTCAGGCAGCCGGGCACCCTGCAGTTGCATGGAGGGAGGCTATATTGTCCCAATTTTGAATCAGGGCAACGACACACCCTTGGTAACAAGCTACCGTCCGATTGCGCTTAGAAGCTGCCTATGTAAGCATTCCGAAAAAAAAGATAATAAATTGCTGTCATTTGTGTTTCCTAGGATCAAACAGCATACTTGATCCCTACCAATGTGGTTTTGGAAATGGCCTGTCGACAACCGACAATTGTGCACATTGAGGTAAAGATTTGCGATTAATTTGTGCATAAACAATACTCCTTAGTTGTTCTAGATATGGAAAAGGCCTATTGCCCCCATGGCGCTATACGGCATTAACAGAGACCTATCCGAAATGGGTATCTGTGGCAATGTGCTTAGCATAACAGAAAGTTATCTCTCACACAGTAATTCCCGTGTTAGAGTTGTTCACTTTCGGTCTAGGCCATTTACACGGAAAATTGAGGTACCGCAGGGTGGCGTACTTAGCTGTACCCTTTTTATTCTTAAAATTAACTATTTACGGTCATGTATTCCACAAATTATGTTTTTTTTAGCTTATGTCGATCATGTGCAGATTGGCTCGTGTAACATCGCAGTCTGCGAACGACACTTTTAATTTGAGCTGAACAAAGTCTCAACATGGTCAAATCGTAACGGCTTTAAGCTGATCGCTAAGAAAAGCTCCTGCGTCCTCTTAACAAATAATAGGGACCTTGTCCCGGAGCCGAGTGTCCAGCTCTATGGTCAGCGTTTACCTTTGAACACACAGCCCGAATTTCTTGTTGTCATACTTGGCTTTAAACTTACATTCACTTCACTTATGAAGTATCTAAAAGCTAAATCTTTAAAAACCATGAACATTCTTAAGATTCCTCCGCATACGACATGGAGCGTATACAGGGGCCAGATCATGAACCTCTACAGGAGCCTCATCCGGCCGCGTCTAAGATTATGGTTCCGCGGTGCATCACTCTGCCGCGCCAAGTGCATTGAAGATGCTGCATCGCGTTCGACATTTAGATATTCGCCTGGCCACAGGCGCCTTCAGAACAAGTGCTACACAAAGTTTATACGTAGAATCCATTAAGCGATAACTTCACCTGCAAAGAACATACATAAGCTTCCCATATTTCCTCAAAGTGCACTCTAATCCTGAACACCCGAGTTATAAAAGCGCTAACGATTTCACGTCTGTCATACTATTTCAAAACTGACCTTCAATAAGAAAGCCTCTCTCATTACATGTGAAAAATCTGAGCGAAGAAATGAATGTCCCACTACATGTGCATCCACTGATGGCTTCAACAAGGCTGTTGCCACCGTGGCCGTGGTAATTGATAGAATGCGGCAAGTGATTAGTCGAAATTACAAAGCATGCTCGAGAGATGCACATTCGTATGTGCTTTCTAGAACTCCAGTCGAAGTACTCGTGTCCAGAATATCATACCGACGCATCAAACCTACCTGATGGCGTATCCTACGTGGCAGTCGGGTCACCCTTCTCGAAATGCAATGTGCTACATGCAGAGACGGGCATCTTTACGGCAGAAGCTTTTGCATTACTCTCGGCTGTAAAACACAGCCCGCATGGATGCATTAAACTGTAAAAAGCTGTCCCATTTGCAGGCTGTTTAAGTGCAGAATGAGCTTCAGTCTCTCTATGGAAACATAAGAATCCAGTAGTCAATTACCTCTCATCTCTGTGAACTATATATGCATCTAACCAATATATAGCCATGTGTTTGGTGCCAGCTAACAGAGGCATAATGGGCAATATACTGGCTGTGATGAACTTGCTACATCCATAACAATGAGAGCTGTTACTGTACCCTAGTTATCCCTCCCACAACCTTTAAACCTTGCTTGCCCCAAAAGCTGACAAACTTTTGGCAGCCCGTCTGGAATCGTGAAATTTCTAGTAAACTTTATTTGATTGAGCCACACCTACGAAATTGGCCTTCGGCAACAAAATTGCGACAAACAGATGTCAAGATGTCACTAAAAATAGGAGATGCATACGGTACTCATTCTTACCTGCTGTGTAGTGGTGAACCTTCCCTCTGTGGTAGGTGTGGTGAGATTCTAACCGTTCTCTACGCTTTGGTCGGATGTCAGGAAGCAGAGGCTGGACGAAAAAAAACACTGTCCTCTAGCACACCCATGCCACACTGCCCTTCATCCGGCATTGTTTCTTGGTGCAGAACCAATTTTAAAGTCAAGCTTTCTTTGCCTCTTCCTTCAACTTTCCTACTGCTGCTGCTGCTGCTGCTGCTGCTGCTCCTTCAGCTGCTACTGATTCCACCACCGCCGCTGCAGTCACTGCAACTGCTGCTGCTGCTGCTGCTTCTGTCTGGCACACCGCGTCAGGGGGTGGTTCAGAGCGTGTACATACATGGAAGGAACGTGGCAGAGAATAGACGCGTGAAACTCTTTTGGACCGCACAGCACAGAATGTGCACATTGCCCTCTGGGGCTGCCTGGGTGTCACCACATTAGCCTCTTCATTGCTGTAATTATCCTTGATTCCTCGCAAGCGCTTACCTTTCTACTAACGTGCAAGTACAGACGGAGAGAGAGAGAGAGACAGAGAAAACATTTATTTGTCGTGAGATTAGGCGACTTCCTCGTAGGGAGGAGCCCTTAGTTCAGGGCCCCATTGGCTCGCGCCACTCCGCGTGCCCGCCGGATCAGCCGTCGCTGCTCTTGCGGATCTGAGCTGGTCAGCGCAGTCTCTCAGGAGGAAGGTGAAGGTGAAGAAATAGGAGAGTAACCCGGAAGGTGTGGGCACTCCCAGGCGAAATGATATACTGTGGGCTTTGCTCCACAATATGGACAGTATGAGGGATATTGTGTGGAGTGGAAGATAAAAGGTTAAAATAAAAGAGGCAGGAAAATGAATTAGCTTGAAGCTGTCACCGCACGACGGTATCTTCTCGATTAAGGGAATTATGTAGTGGAGGGAAGTGTCTCCTGGTATCTCTGTAATATTGTAGTTTTAGTGTAGTTCAGTGGTTCTGTCGGTGCGTCGCCTGGGTTGGACAGCTCTTCCAATGGCGCCCGGTTAGCGAGCTCTCGGGCTACCGCATTAGCGCGTTCATTACCATGGAAAGAGGCGTGTCCAGGTGTCCAGACGATACGCACCCTGTGTAATGCTGTTGGGTGCAATGATGTAAGGATGCGGTGTGTGTAGGGTGTCACCCTCCCTTTTGCCAAAGTCCTGCAGGTGGTCTGGGAATCAGTGACCACTGTGATGGGTCCATCCGGTGCCGGCATGGTTGAAGCGTGTACGATGGCAGAGGGAAGCTAGATATAATGGAAGAGAGGAGAGGGGAGAGGGGGCAGAAAATAGGTAGAACCAACGCAGTCGCGTAATGAGTGAATAACAGCCTTGCCACTCTTCGCTTGCAGTTCCCACACAAATAAAAGAGGAGGGGGGAGGTGATAGGGAAAAGGTGACGAGACCTCCCCCCCTCCCCCCCCCCTAGGCAGGGAAACGCTACTACTATGGACACGACAGCGGTTTCGGGGAAACTTGATAAACTTAAGTTCAAAATACGCAGAGGTCCGTCTCGTCTATTTCTAAAAATGAAACTCTGCAAATATGTCTAGTGGACAGCTTACTCAAGGCGTGCTGAAGCAGAGCGGCATTAATTAAAGCAAACCGCAGGGTCTAGGCAACACAACGGAAGCGGTCAAACGTCAAATCAACGCTCCTTTACCCGCCGCGGTAGCTTTGCGGCTATGGCATCGCTCGAAGTTGCGGATTCGATCCTGACCGCGGCAGCCGCATTTCTGCGGGGGCTAAATAAAAAAAACGCTTGTGCACTTAAATTTAGGGACAGGTTAAAGAACACCATGGCGTAAAAATTAATCAGGAGTGTGCCACTACGGCCTGCTTCATAATCCAGTTGTGGTTTTGACATGTACATCCCCATAATCCAATTCAAGTTTAATGTTTCCGCCACGATGCGATGTGCCATGTAAGGTAATGAAAATGCTCTACCCTCTCAGAGGTTATGAAATTTGGCGAACAACAATGCCTCAAGCAAACACTTCTACCATTGTGTTTTGTGTACTACACGGACAAACCGCAGTGGTGCACGCAAGGTAACGTTTAACATCAACTCACCACTCTCGTGTTGGACTAAACGTTGAAGAAATTAAGCTTTAACCGTCAATATCACCGCCAATTATCGTTAATGAAAGCAAGAAGCACAGAAAGATTCGCTTACATCGATTCCCACAGTGCGTGGGATCCGCATACTTTTTTGACCATAAATCAGTTTTAACTTTTTGCAAGGTCTCGATTTATTGATCCTTATAAGCCCACGACATTCGTAGCATATTCTCTCACCAGAAGCCTCGGCTTCGATAGTAGCGATCTGTGTGTCCCATGGCTTCAGGCCTTTGGGCTTAAGGGCCCTGCTGAGGCACTAGAGCTACTTGTACCGATGTATTTCCCTAAATGAGTTCTTCGTAATGCATCATTTCTGCATAGCACAGGTTACGTATCATTGTCTAGTTTTAATGCGTATATATTTACGCACATTCCAACGAATATATTTTAGGTCTCTATACAGCTGTGTTTCCCCCACGTCTCGATATCCGTTATTCATAAACAACTGGCAGCCTAATATCAGGGCCTTAGAGCTGTTTCGCCACATCTGATTCTTCCGACAATAGACTTCAGTAATCATCGCCATCACCATTACCATGTTGCCGCTTGGAAAAGAACCGTCATCGCTCGAAAAAGGAGTTTCATCGTGCTGAAAAGATGTTTCATCGAAAAACAATACTCAACCCAATGTGCAATAAACACTCATTTAATGAGAACTCCTTGAATACACCTCCACTGAGAGATCGCAATATGGCCGGTTTGTCGTCTTGCTTTGTTGTTACCTCGTAGGCAAGCAACATTACTCTCGGAAAGATAACGCAGCAGCACTAAAATCAGCAACACTTCGCCGCAACACTAAAGTCACCAACATAACTCAGCAATGCCCTCCGCGACAAGTAACCCTCTCACATTTCAGAACACAAGATTTGTTTAGGCGCCCCGTAGCCTTTTTTAAAGAGTGAAAGTGATTAAATTTGGAGCATTATTTATCCAGGGATATCTGAATAGCCTTCAGGGCTCAAAGCTGCACTATGGAGCTTGACCAAATCCCCTAAGATCACTCACATCGGCAGCATGCAAGGATCCCGCAACCTATACAGGCGAGAATATTAAAATAACAGGCCTTACTTAGAATCATCAGCGTATGAAGTCGAAAGTATGATGGAAGCCCGTCTGGTCGGGATGAGGCATACTTACAAGGAAGAGGTCCGGACACCGACCAAGATGGTTTAAAATAGATATTTATGTTTTCTTTTTTCTCATTGTGAACAAGGCTTCCGTGGGAGAGCCGAAATTTAAATATCTACTTTAAACCATTTTGGTCGGTGTCCGGACCTCTTCCTTTTAAGTATGCATCAGTGTACAAACAAACTTACAATATATATTACACGGAATACTTAACACAGCCCAGAAAATCGCGTCATTCTAATCTATGCGCAGTAAATACACAGAATATATAAGCAGTCAGGTAGCATTCACAATGCATTATTCAACATTTACATGTACAAAGGATACACAATAACTACACATGGCTCAAGAGGTGACCTGTCAAGAAAAAAAATTATGCAAATCTCACGCAGTGTGGGAATCGATGTAAGCGAAGGTTTCTGTACTCTTTTCTTTGACTGAGGATAATTTGCGGTGATGTTTACGGCGAAACCTTAAATTCTTCAACGTTTAGTCTAACACAAGAGTGGTGCGTTGATGTTAAACGTTATCTTGCGTGCACCACTGCTGTTTGTCTTCGTAGTACACAGAGCACACAGGGAGAAGTGTTTGCTTGAGGCGTTGTTGTGCGCCATATTTCAGAACCTCTCAGAGGGTTGAGCATATTGAGTGCCTAACATAGCACATCGCATCGTGGCAGAACTATTAAACTTGAATTCGATTATGTAGCTGTACGTGCCAAAACCACAATCAGATGATCAGGCACGCCATATAGGCGGATTCCGGATTAGTTTTGACACCGTACTGTTCCATTAACGTGTCCCTAAACTTAAGTACACGTACGTTTTCTATTTTGCCCGACGGAATGCGGATGCCACGGTCGGGAACAAATCCGCGACCTCGAGCTACCACGGCGAGCACATAAGTGTTGATTTGACGTGCGACCATTTCCGTAGTGTCGCTTGGACCTTGCGGGTGCGCTTTAATTACGCCTGCTCTACTTAAGCACGCCCTGCATAAGTTGTGCACTTAACCTATTTCCATGGATGTTTATTTTTCCAAATAGCAGAAACGCACTGTACCTTACCTTGAACTTAAGTTTATCAGTTTCCCTGCAACCGCTGTCGTGTTAGATTAGTAGGGTTTCCTTCTCTTCCCAAGTCGCCTTTTCCCTATCCTCCCCTCCCCCCTCCTTGTTTGTGAACCGCCTCTTCTCCCTCGTCCTTTTTACATTTCTATCTACATCACCTCTGGACTCACATGCTAGAAGAAAGGCAAGCGCTGCAGTTGATGCAATGCATTTGAATGAGTCACGGATGTTTACAGCTGTGAAGAGGCTAATGTGGCGACGGCCAGGGAGCTCCAGAGGGCATCATTTACATTCGACGCAGTGGAGTCCAAACGAGTTTGTCGCGTCGTCTTTCCTCTCTGCCTCGCTCTTGTCATGTACATACACGCATTGAACCAGCCCCCGACGAGGTGTGCCAGACAGCAAGCAACAGCAAGAGCAGTAACAGTAGGAGCTATAGGAAAGTCGAAAGAAGAAGCAAAGATAGCTTCCCTTTAAGAAACAAGGCAGTTCAGTGTGCAAAAAGGCATAGCTGTGCCATTCCAATAACTGTAACTTGAGAGCTATTGTTCACGACACATATGCGTCAACAATTCCTTTCCTCTTCTACTGTGGGCCCTGATTTTTGTGTGTCTGTGTCATCTCCTGAAGCGCCTTGTCCTGTTGTCTTTCTTGTGTCCGTTGTTTTGCACTCAACAAAGTAATTATGGATTCGCACCAACTAGCCCGCCAACGCATTATGCTGAACAATTCTTTATCACTATATACAATAGACAGAAACTTTTTCTTGACGCGAACGTGTAGAGAGCAATGTGGCAATCCAAGTTTCGTGCATGTGGCCTTTATTTAAAGCACATCCTACATCTTTAGAGGTCCATGCAGGTGCGTAAACACCATGCGTTAAGCGCGTGTTCTTCATGCCCTCCCACGTGATTGTGACTTTTATGCGTGACCTTCTGCTACCATAGTAGGTCACGAAAAATTCGACTTAAGGTCCTACACTTCTTGAACCAACTAACTAGAGCTTACTCAGACTAAGATTTTACAGGTTGTTCTGAGTCTACATGAGGGAACTCACGAGTGACTATGGCTATCTATCATGACCATTATCTGCAAAAGCTGTGCGCCGTAGACGTAAAATTATATATTGTAACACTTTATTGTCTCCCTTCTAGTGGCCATTCAAATTTGACCACCCATACAAAAATAATAGGCAGACGTGATGGGCAAAAGAAAGCCAGCAAGCAAGAGTTCAAACGACGTGCGACGAGGTATGAAAAACACGGAGGAGGAATGCGGCAAAACGTGAGTAACTTACGAGCAGCTCTCACTACAAAATAAGATTCTGGGGATCAAGCAACATGCACATAACAACAAGCGCAAAGCTCGGTCGGGAGGGAATGCGGCACGTGAAGGTGTGCCAACACCTATTTCGGCGACAGCTACGGGCAACAGGGAGATGGCAATGAGATACAGGGACGAAGTGGGTCTGCCGACTGACCAAGACCACGAGAAGATTAACAGATAGAGCCTCAATATAAAGTTCAAGGCAACGAGTAACACGGCATTGCAAGGGAAGGGACGAAGGATTATCTGCAGTTTAACTCTGCTTACTCATTGGATGCAAGAGCCTTATGGAAAAAAATTAGCTTTCTTTCTTTTTTTCTCTCTCTCACTCTTTAGCTGTTGTGACCCTGCCTGCAGATAGCGCTACAAATCAACAACGATAACATGTTTCGTACTATGTTTATCACTTGGTCAGGAGAGAGTGAATGCGAGCGGCTGACGCAACAAAAAGCCGGCTCCATATTTTCCACTAGCCAACACCAGCGACACCAGCTGCTGCAAAAAAAAAAAAGAAGTACGGCAGCATTTTCACAACCTTCGCAGGCACGTGCCACATATAGACACTACTAACATTAAAACATTTAGCCATTTGCATAGGCAGCGTCCAGTATCTTTCTGGAAGTATTCCTGTAGGAAAGATTAATCATGCGTGACTTGCAATGTAACTTAGAGCGAGTATAAAAGGACCCTACCGTCTTCCTACCAAGTCATAGCTTCTTATAGCACCGTGCAGCTGTGAAATATCAAGTCAACCATGATTCCTGTGAGTAAAAACAATTCAGTTTGCATTTTTCTGCATGAAATGTGAACATAACCATGCTCCATGGCAACTGATGCTCACCGCGCTTCAAAATTCTGAAAACAATTCGCACTGCAGTTAACCCAAATGTTGTACTAATTTTCAAGGAAGTGGTCATTACAACCATTTATCCAGTACGAGAAAATATTTTCCCCAACGGAACTCTAGTAGGGGTCTCCATGAAGGCCATTAACGGCCTTCCTTTATTATGCAGAAACTTTAGAGGCTGTGCAGAGGCACAAATAGTCCCAAACCAGGCCATCAATGGCTGTCGTAGCGAAGCCACTGGATTTCGTCGCCTTAGATACAGTAGAAACGGAGGTAGTAGCCTACATATTTTTGACTTCGAAGGTACATTTTAGTTATGAACGCGGCTTTCTGCAAGTTCGGAGCTACTCTTTTACATTGGATAGGTGCTTTTATTGTATTATGCCCAACGTCAATCTTGTCTGTCATCTGCTATAATGAAAAGTTCTAGCGTACGACATTTTATGTGAATACATGCCCAGAAGTGTGAAGCGTCTTTCGGCAGATCCGTTTTAGCCTAAAGATATTTCAGCCTTGTATTTCTTAGTCTTCAACGTGAACTGTGACACTTCCAATATTTCAACGGTTCAAAACCTTGTCTGTTCATTTGAATTATAAAATGAAAATGCGTCTGGTATGATGGCTTGCATGACATCTACCACGCAGGTCCTGTGCCTCTTCTCCGCTCTGCTGAGCAACGCCCTCGCGGTGTACGTCCCCACGTACGGGCTACCCTTGGCCGGCTACCCTGCCGCTGTGCCAGCTGTGACGACGGTGCACGCAGCCCCAATAACAGCAGTGCAAACTGTCCACCATGCGGTGCCTATCACTCCCACGGTGCACAACGTGGCTACCCCGTACGGCTACCGCACCACTGGAGTCAGCTACAGCCACAGGGTCGACGCCCACCCGGTGCGTGTCCGCTACGTGCAGGGACTTGCTCCGTACGGCCTCAACTACGGCTATGGGCTGGACGCCTTCGGATACACCACTCTTCTGAAGAAATAAATGGTGAGTAGCCAGCGAGGACTGCACGTGCTGCTTCCACATCACTCTACGTCGAATACATGTAGGGTCACCACTTTGAGTATGTTATCTACAACGGCGGTATTCATTGGAACGCAGATGGACGAAAGAACTCAAGGAACAAAGTGCTCATTTTCAACTAAAGGCTTATTCGTTTCGCTGCGCAATTTTGTGTAGCTGCCAGGCTAACGCATGGTACATGTATGTCGCCATACAGAAAATGCGCAACAGAAAATACTTAAGAAACGTGGTAAGTACCAACACCTTTAAATTGGCAGTTGAATTTCAACATCTTATTCTTTTCATTCAGCGCCTATTTCCATCTCTGTTTATGGCGTTGCAGTAATTAATGAACCATTATCAACTTGCGTAGTTTCCTTTTCACCTATAGAAACGTGCATCCTAATTTGCCACGCCAAGATCTTCTGAACGCGTGAGAAGGCGCCAGCCTTCCCCTCTGTTTGTGATTCAAGGAATATTTTACACTAATATAAACTTAATAGTAATCAGCTGCTTCATCAGCAGGGATACATACCTAAGTGGTGACCCTCGTCCTGACATGTAACCCTGTTTTATTATAACTAAACAGTAAGCTAGACACAAGACATTCAGTGCTCATCTATCGAATCGACTTTTTATAAATTCATTTATCAAAGTGCAGTGTAACCACAGTATGCATGACAACAGATACCACAAAACGCTGTTTGAATTCATACACAACACAGGCCTTGCTGCACACACATAACACACACCAAACGTGATGAATTCAGACACCCACTTTACAGCGCTATAAAAATAACAACCACGCAAAAACAGCGAGTGGATACCATGGCGTTGCTTCATTTTGTAATGAAAGTTTTGGAGATCCAAGCGCCTTCAGCTTTGTTTACCTGATTGAGTCATCATTCCCTTGGTCCTCGCAGGAGTGATAATTGCAATGAGCCGAAACATTCTTTTGTGCATTTCGCTTTATAATCAGGACAGTATGTCTTCACAATACCACTCTTTGGAGTACTGACCACAAGTACACAGTACATTCGTCGTAAGGTCTCGGCATTTATTCTATGTTTTTCTGTCCTGATCGTTCCAGGACATCAAGGCCAAGCGACGAAGCAGTGAGAATCCTGACTTTGAGAATGATCCACAGGAAGCAACAATACTACAAGATACCGCTGGCCACAGCTGCGGCTTTTGTTTTCGGTTCACGAGTCTGAGAAGAGAAAACAGGAAATGAAGATGTGATAAGCATCTGTTAAGTTTTTAAATATATTCGATCGAATAAAAACATGTTAGTCACTTACAGGGTACTTGATCTTTTTATTTTATTTCACATCTTTTTGAGGATCGCGTCCTTCTTGTAACAAAAGTCAGTCACGCATAATAATTATCCATGAGCTCAAACAGTGTTTTCTCCTAGAGTTTCCTGCGGAACAGAATGTCAGCGCGCCGCAAGGACCCTCCATAATAAATACAAATGTGCCAAATTAGGCCTTGTAACTATCTAACAAACCACTGCGAACGTTATCAATCGAAACTATGCTCCTTCTATTGAATTCGGCTTTAAGTCGATGTTTATTCCCATCAGTCGATTGAGCTGTCAGAAACTACAGCTACCCAACACACTCAAGCTTGCCTTGCTACTACCAGTGTTGTCTCAGGTGTCGGCCAACTTAAGTGACGTAGACAAGTCTCTATCAACAGCATGTATCGAAACATGCGAAATTGCACGAGTGAAGCGAGGATTCCACTCACCAGGACCGATACTGCGACCATAGCTAGGCACTATATGCTTATACTCCACCACTCACCAATCATTTTTCACTCTGTGTACACATTCATACTCACGTTCACTACCATTCGTCGGCACTCACTAACCAGCATTCACGTGCCTAAACAGTCAGTTCCATTCACACTTACCGGCACGCACTCACTCCCATACTCTCGTCAACTCACACTCACCGGTACTCCCTACCATGAGTGAGCATGTCAACTATAAAGCACCGTCACTGGCAATCGTTCATGCTCACTTTAGGCGGCACTTACCCTCTGTGCAAGCTCACCCGCGCAAACTAACCTGCACTTCCTCCCGCCAGCAAAATTGTAAAATGAGTGTTCACCGAGTATGAGTCACTTTATTCGTAACAATGCCGACCTATATCTCAAAGGCAGCTTCGCCATCTGGCAAGCAACGTTAGCCCATTGCAATACCACAAATATGAGGCGCACTACAGGCACGAAATCAACCCTTCGCCCCAACCCCGACCTCCACTCGAAGTCAGGTTTCTCTTTTGGGTAGATCGTGTGTGAAAATCCTACGTACCTAACTAGTTTCTCTTCTCTGTAGATCGTGGTTAGAAGATGCCCCCAGGAAACCTTACACAACGCTCATTTGAATGGTTGACACTACTGCATGCGTCGTCTGCGTCGTCGAAGTAAACATTCCTCACCATATTGTTCCACTTTCCAAATTTTTATTTACAAGGCCAATCAGCGTACGATGCACTGGGATCACTAGATGACCGTCCGCTGTTCGTGCTGATGCTGTCTTCAACAACGAACCGCTACTTATCAGCCCAGTAAGAAGTGAAGGTACATTTGTGCTTTTCGTCAAACAATTACTTGTGCGAGCCTACTTCGCTGCGCGCGTGCTTCGTGCGTGGTCGTCGTGCAATGCTGTCCACAATGCTCATTTTTTCACTGGAGGACTGCTATTCCTCAGAACATGCGCGCACTAAAATGAAATAATTGCATTATTCTGCAATGTTATTTCCGTTTCTTGAATTTATGACCGAACACCAACTGTGCTTCACTATGTGTAGCCCCCGTACACACCACCGAAGCACGTTGGCATTCGCGTATGCGTCAATTCCGTTAGAAATAAGATTCTGACAACATTTAATTAAGCAACATGCGTAAATACAAATCTGGCTTAATGGATCCATTCATCCATTGATGGAGCTGCGTCGCCCCTTTAGCCGTTCCCAGGAATATTAAAACCGTTCCTTATCTCATAACTAGTCCACGGCAAGCGCACACCTATGGTAAACGTAGCACGCATTGTTATAAATGTGAAGCCCTGTCTGTCGGGATTGAACATGATAGAACTACTTTACGGGCAAAATATATATGCATTCACTACTAGGGCCCGCCTCAAATTTCTCGTGGTAGCTTTATTACGTGTATATTAACAAAATTATCCTAAAATAGCCAATGGTTTCGGCACTTCCAATTTTTTCGTTGTTCGGTGAGCGGGGGGGGGGGGGGTGTAAGCAGAGGAGCATTTTACACGCGCTGTGTTACCTTTATAGACAATGCCTTTGTTTATTTTACAACAAAACACACCTGCCAATCATTTCCAAAGGTGAAGGACCAGTCACCGAAACTACGGGCAAGAAGCGAGCTGGAAACGCCGGAGTTTCTTTTTTCCTATTTTCTATGACGACTCTTACACAAAATAAAGCAAGGAGCAACGACGACACTTAGATGCATATTGTTGTTGACTCTGTCATTTGCGGTGCTTTATTTTTGTCCACAAATTTTCCGATTACAGCTGTTCTCTATATTTTGGCTCTTTATGTCTTCTTTCCTTGCCACGCGCTGAATACTAAACGCACTATAGCATTGCTGCACGGGCATTCATCCGCATTTCCTATCGGCTCGTGGTAGCATTCATTCATAGGCGTTACATGCACATCTTACGGTACTATACGCATTCGTAAATTAGAAACATAGAAAATATGCTATGCAGCCAAAAAAAGTGACACTGATTTGTAGGCAGTACCTGCAAGGAAATAAAACTAAGCGGACACCACACTGCAAATTGTTGCAGCATGCACAAAGTGCCTTCTGCAGACGAAAGAAACGAGGCGTTGCTTAAATGCTTCCAATGTGCGTTCAAACATTGCCAGCAGTCCAGCAACACAATGGCGCACAGTATCTGGCCCCGCGTACCTGAGGAGTGGACATAAAATATTTCAAGTAAGCTCGAGCAAGAACGGAACCGGCATTTTTTTTATTTAATGCTGTGTATTAGGGTTACTACAAAAACGGTCTACTGCAATGTGGGGCCAGTGCCTGCAAATGCTGCAAGTGTGGCAGTTCAGCCACCACGTGAACAATGGGTAGTGCATGCATTCGCCTGATCTCAGTCCTTGGGACTTCGAATGGCTTGGTGACATTGCAAATAGACCGCTTTGAACAACACATTGCGCTAGGAGCTCAAACATTTGCTTCAAGTACGCACGTGCGTGGATAATCATTTCCTTTCTGTGTTTGCAAAACGATCATTGCTCGGAAATTAAGAACATAAAGCGTATTGACTAATCTCACAAGAACGCCTGCAGCCACAAGTACGAGGATTAGGCAAATCGATGTGCTAACCATAATTCCCGTGATAACCGAAACGATCGAACCTCCTAAGTGCCCTATGGTAATTTTTGTAATAAGGTCTAAGGGGAACTGAATTCCCGGAGATTCCGTTGACACACGGGAAACATAAACAAGTGATGTACTTTACGCACGACGAAAAGAATGGAAATGGCAACACGCAAATCTCTGCCGAAATAAAAAAAACAACTGAAAGCAATCGCGAACTACGCATACAGGTTTGGGGGTACCGTGCGTACATTCTGTGACCACAGTTCGTTTCTGGTCAATCTTTAACAGAGATGAAAGCATAGAAAATGTCAAGAATTGAGCGTAGATTTCTTTTTCGGCGCTTAAGGAGCCGCGTGCGAAGTGCACGTTGCGAAAACTTGCGGAGAATTATAACAGCGATGTAAGTTGTTCTGCGATGAAAGCTAGAGAGAGAGATAGCAAAGAGAGGGAAGGCAGGCAGGTCAACCAGACGAGCGTCCGGTTCGCTACTCTACACTGGGGGAAGGGAAAGGGGAACATAAAGAGGAAAGGGGGATAGAGGGGACTCTGTCGTGCACGCAGCAAAGTGCTTGGAAATCAGTCAAGTCAAAGCAAGTGCTCCGTCAATACGTTAGGCTGCCGTCAATCTTGGTGGTTCATAGATGGGATGCACGTTGAAGTTACCAGTGAAGACTAAGGATCCTGTGGGCGTCAGCAATACGTTGCAGTACGTGGCAGTATATAAGCTAAACCTTAGCCGTTCTGACTTCAGTGCAAATATAATGATGCGGGTGCGCCATGATGCTTACTCGAGAGTTGCAAGTACTGAATTGAGAGCATCCCAGCACTTGCATTGAACTTCGCGCTGATGGAGTGCGCAGGTTATTTAAGAGCATTCGAAGGGTATTCATCAGAGACCGGAGCATCGTAACGACTTGCCAGCCTTCTTCGGGCAATTCGTCAGGAACCCGCGCTGTTCGCTCTACAGCCTTGCGCAGCTGTATCACTTCACGTGGCTTCGGCTCCGGCAGTGGCATCAGCTGCGGCATCGCCTCCGGTTGTGGCATCGGCTGCGGTATCGCCTCCGGCTGTGGCATCTCCTCCGGCTGTGGCATCGGCTGCACCACCGACGGTGGCATCGGCTGCGGCATCAGCTGTGGCTTCGGTTGTGACTTCTACTGTTGTTCTGGCTGTGGCTGTTGCTTTAGCAGTGAGGACCAAGTTGTATTGTTCTCCGCCATGGCCTTGTCAGATTTAGATTGAATTGCTACTGGGCCTAGGGGGCAGAGGAGGAGGTGTTGTCGGATGGGGCGCACTCTTCACAGAGGTGTCAGCGTTCTTTGAAGTCCGGTGGCGTCGGGAGCGTCGCTTTCTAAAGGCCGCAACAGCTTCCCGACGAGACGAATCGTCTCTCGCCATCCGCTTCAAGATCGCTTTTTCCTTCTTAATTTTGGGGCAGTCCTTCGAGGAAGCATCACGGGACCCAATGCAATTGGCGCATTTCAGAACCGTGGCTGTGCAAGAGTCTGCAACGTGGGACTCACTGCAGCGTGAGCAAACTCTCGTGTTATGGCACACGGCGCTCGCGTGTCGCAGCTTCATACAATTGCGGCATTGCAGTGGCCTTGGGATGAATGGTCGCACAAGATGTCTAAAGTGGCCCACCTTGACGTGCGAAGGGAGAATCTGGCCCTTGAATATAATTTTCACACAGCGGGATGTGCCGAGGCGATACACATGTGTTATGGCGACGTCATCAACGGCAGGCTTCACTAGAATCAGCAAGTCGGCGCTGGAGATGGAGACGTCTACGTCGTAGATGACACCAGTAGTTGAATCACTGTTCTGGGGGATGTACGAGCGGAGCTTAACGCCACCTAGTTCTGTAAATTTAGTCGAATTTCTCAACGTAGTCTCATGTGTGACGTTGATAGCCAGCACATTTTTTCGTGTGTTAACTCTAACGTCTTCAATCTGATTTGGCGCTACCGCTTCAAGTTGCACCGATACAGACTGTCTGTTGAGTCCCCTCAGATTGTCGGTAGCGAGTTCTGGTACAAATAGAATCGTACTGACTGCGGTATTCTGAGTTGGTCCTACTGTTGACGTGCTCAAAGGCATGGATGCCCTGGTGGTGTGTCTTCGTTTCGCCTTGCGGCTCCGCACAAGCTCAAAGGCGTCGTCGGAGATGTCCTCACTGCTGAGCGAGTAGACGCTGGTGTCATCGTCGTCGATGTCGCTCTGGAGGCCGGACCGCTTCCTAGACGCAGCCGCCACTGAAGTCGCCGTTCCCGGCAGAGGATCCGTCAACTTGCATCCGCGCCACGAACCATGCGGGCTCTCCAAAGATGTACGCAGAAATAAGGAAAATACAGCTGAGCTAGAGAAACAGCGTTCTGGCTCGCAGACACTTCGTGTTCGTGAAAGAGATTTTCCGGAAATATATATGTGCTGCAGTGTAAGGTTTCTGCGAAGTATAACTAAACTCATATGGTTAACATTCTAATTTGGTTTCCGCGAATTCCATCTCTCTACCTACGTCGATATCGCGCAACAAGAAACGTTAATCTGAACGCATTCACCCTACTGCACACTCTATTAAACTTAATTTGTTTGTTTAAGGTTCTAACATATATATTTACCTGCTATCTTTATTTCTCGTGCTTGGGTCAATTTTGCGCTGTAATAAATATGAATAATAAACAATATACCTATCGTTCCTGTCTTCTCATCTAACGTGGATGTTTTCGTCGTATAGAAATTACGGTTATCATTCTTAATTTTCTCATGAACATGACAAGCCTACCTGTCACGTAATAAATGCCTCATTCGTAAAGCTAACGAGCTGGAAGAAAACAAATTGATGCCTTTCCCGTAATGGAGAGCAGATGTAAACATGAAATGGCAACCGGCAAAGCTGATTGGTTGGAGATGATACTAGCCACAATCATAAAATGGGTGTAGTGCATGTTCGCAACGGCCCACCCCACCAAATCACGCCACACCATGCCGCACCACACCGCACCACGCCATAATGTGTGCTGGTCCATATGGACGCTGCTCAGCTAGAAAAAGAAAACCGGCTGAAGGCCGCATAACTGGCCGCGGAAGACGCCAGGGAGAGATAGCGCGCTGCCCAGCTAGAAGAAGAATGAATTGAATTCTCGCGTTTTACGTGTTCAAGCACGATTTGATTATGAAGCACGCCGTAGTGGGGGACTCCAGACTAATTTTGACCACCGAGGGATCTTTAGCGTGCCCCCAATGCATGGAACACGGGCGTTTTTGCATTTCGCCTTCATCGAAATGCGGCCGCCACGGCCGCGATTTCATCCCACGATCTCGTGCTTATAGTACAACTGTATAGTCCCTTCCGCGGTAGCTTAGTGGCTATAGCGCAGTGTTGTTGAGCCCGACGTCGCGGGTTAAATCCCAACTACTTCTGCCGCATTCCGACGGGGACAGAATGCAAAGATGCTCGTGTTACGCGCATGACGTGCACGTTAAAGAACCCTGGTGGTTATAATTAAACCGGAGTCCCGCACTACGGCGATTTTCACAATCAGATCTTAGTTTTGCAAGCGAAAGCCGAGCATTTCATTTTTTTTTTTTTTTTGCGCGTTTGGAATTCATTATGCGCGTAAGTATCGGGACTCAATACAGTGTGTGCTGCAGCCTGTCTTCGACTAAGGTATTTATGTGATGCACTTGGTCTATAACTATACTGGGAATTTATGTATTCTCTTACCTAACTCCACTCTATATTTTTCGAACCGGTGCCTTAATTTCTTCTTTCACATTGCTGTAGTAGTAGTAGTAGTAGTAGTAGTAGCAGTAGTAGTAGTAGTAGTAGTAGTAGTTGTTGTTGCTGTTGTTGTTGTTGTTGTTGTTGTTATTGTTGTTGTTGTTGTTTGAAAACGAGTAGCCGTCACCACTGCGCGTGACGAAATATCTCTTTCCTTTATTTTTTCATTTATTCAAAATTAGGAGATTCGTAGCGGTGCAAAAGTCAGCAGTGACCTCCAGCCACTGCAATTTAAAAGAATGTACCACTGCACACAGGAAGCTTGAGTGGCCGATAAAACTACCTGTTTTGCTCGGCATATTTCATTTCCTTTTTTTTCTTTTTCGCAGACCGAACACGTCGACTTTTACTCCCCGCGCTTATTATGTATGCAAAATGATGCTCTTTACGACACATCTTTCTTACTTTAGCGCCACTTCAATCGCTTACGACGCTGAAGGTCACCGATGTTACGATCACCCGCGCCAAGCAAGTACATGACTGTTCAGCTGAATCGAGAAAATAAAACTGGTATCTTTCATCGCGTCGAGCCAACGCGACTTCTTACGCAGCTTCATTCCGCGGTTGTGCGAGCTCTGGTGAAAGCCAGTAACGAGCGAATATAGACACAGTACTTAAGAACAAGTAAACACCTGATAAATTTAATCAAACGACAATGGACTGCTAAGCTTGAGGCGCCTCCTAAAGAAAAAACTACGTTTCTGAACAGTTTCAGCACCGGAAGTCTGTGCACCACTGTCCGTGTATCGTCGGTATAGGGTTCAGGAAGCCTGTAAGACTGTGAGTGAGCGTGTGTGCCCGTAGCACATGGAAAATAAAATAATAATTATTTTTTTCAACAGGCTTGTTCAAAGCAGTCACGGGACGGTCTGCGCTAAAGACCGAAGCGGACGGCTCGATCACTTCCCATCGCAATCGCAGCTTCATGCTACGTTGCCCTGCTACGTCACGTGGTTTTTGCCCCACGAGCCGCGCTTCCTCGTGGCACTTGGGTAATGGGGCGAATTGAAACACTCATTTCGCTCTAGCTGCCTTCATTTACAAGACCATCTTCAAATGCAGGAACACAGAACTACACTTTTATGACGATGTCCTAGAACTCAATATAAACTTGTGACGTTTAGTTTGTGATTACGTAGTTACTTGGTTACCCGCCGTGGTTGCTCAGTGGCTATGGTGTTAGGCTGCTGAGCACAAGGTCGCGGGATCGAATCCCGGCCACGGCGGCCGCGTTTCGATGGGGGCGAAATGCGAAAACACCCGTGTACTCAGATTTAGGTGCGCGTTAAAGAACCCCAGGTGGTAGAAATTTCCGGAGCCCCGCACTACGGCGTGCCTCATAATCAGAAAGTGGCTTTGGCACGTAAAACCCCATAAGTTAATTTTTAATTTAGTTACTTTGTTTAAATAAATGAACTTGTACTGTTTGTTGTATATACTATTTAACCCCCCCCCCCCTGTTATGCCACATTGGCGCTGTGAGTTCTGTAATAAATAAATATAAAAATAAATGGCTCTGATTTTTTTAACATATTGTTTGCTTTGGGTGCAGCTCATCGGTACTAAAGTAGGTTTAAAACTCTGTGGGCTTATTCTTTTTTTGCTTCTTTTTGTGCTTGCGATAAAACAAAATACTGTCAAACAGCCGACTTGGCTGCCCACTTACGTGCCGCATCACTCGTGTTCTCAAACATGCAGCAAACCAACTTATTTTGTATGTGTAACGGGTCGTCTTAGTAGCATATATGACGTGTCATCTTTATTGTGTGTGTGTGTGCGTGTGTGTGTGTGTGTGTGTGTGTGTGTGTGTGTGTGTGTGTGTGTGTGTGTGTCTGTGTGTGTGTGTGTGTGTGTGTGTGTGTGTGTGTGTGTGTGTGTGTGTACGCGCGCGCGCGCGCGCGCGCGTGTGTGTGTGTGTGTGTGTGTGTGTGTGTGTGTGTGTGTGTGTGTGTGTGTGTGTGTGTGTGTGTGTGTGTGTGTGTGTGTGTGTGTGTGTGTGTGTGTGTGTGTGTGTGTGTGTGTGTGTGTGTGTGTGTGTGTGTGTGTGTGTATGTGTGTCTGTATGTGTATGCGTGTTTGTGTCTGTGTCTGTGTCCATGTGTGTGTGGCAAGCTGATCAGCTGCTATAGTTTGGTGCCCATGTGCTTATCAATACTCCACTTAGTTTATACAGGGTGTCCCAAATAACCTTAGCCAATGTTTAAAAACTTGCCGAAGCACTGCAGGAGAACGTGACTATGCACGTTGTTGGTTATCGTGCGGAGCAAACTGCTCTGTATTTTCTGTGATCATGATTTGCAAAATAAGTCAAAATTATTTATCAATTTCAAAAGTGTTACCTTAGGGCAGAACTTCCCATGAGAAGCTTGCGGAGCAGAGTGCGAAACTATTTATTTAGCAATTTTTGGCTTCCTACTTGGTACGTAAACATTTTTCTTTCTGTTTCTCGAGAAAATCCCCCGACATACGAACAACTCAAAAGGGGTAACATGCTTTCTCCCGGGCCGCGATTTCAGTGCTCTCAATAGTGCTGCGTGCGAACGAACAATGTATTTGAACTTGTACGCTGCCTCTAAAAATTCACAGGGTGGCGACGCGGGCATTGGCCGTGCGGTTTGCACCCCTGGTAACGCTCCCTGGTGTTGGTTCACGATCGATAGCGATAAGCAGACCATGCAGCACACCAGGCTAAATACGCTGCCAATACGCGGAGGGTCACGATTATTCGACGTCGACTGGGCTTGCCGTGATGTATATGGCATGCGTAATGCTGCACAAAAAGTATAAATACCAAGGTAGATTTCTTAGCAAGGCGTTTGATATAACGCACCTGTCGCGGAACGTGTGTAGACAGTGCGGCCGACCCTGGCTCGCTGCGGCGACAAGAAGGCAGATGTCACCAAGCATACGGCGACCACTGACCAGGCGATTGGAGAGATAGCGTCCCCCGAACGAAAGTTCAAGGCGAGAGCTGCTGGGTCCTCCTCGAGTGGGAACGAACGATGCGAACTCTCGAGCAAGGAAATCAAATGTTTCCAGTTTTACCCCTCCGTACACGTGTTTACAACATATATTTGGAGGCAATACTCGGAAAGCCGCCTAGGGCCTCTCATACGTGTTTCCATGCAATGAGCGAAAAAAAGAAATGGTGCAGCAGTGTGAGCGAACAATCTGCAATGCATGTTTACTATAAGCGAGAAACGCAATGCCGCGAGTTTATGCTAACGAAAGCGAGCAGCACGTATGTTAATAAGTATTCTGTAGTAGATACCTTAAAGTAAACCTAAAAGAAATTACCATGCGAGACCCATTGGCATCTTTCCCTTTTCCACAAACTTGCGTAATTGAAAAAAGAACAACAATATCTGGTAGACGCGTACAGCTTGCCAGCATTACTAGTACTGAGCATTGAAAGGGACCGATCATCCGAGTTCAAGCATAAATCTTCTTCGAGCTCTTAACAGCAATGTAGCAACGAATCGACCATGAACACCCTTAGTTCTTCGTCGTTATTTCATTTCCAGCCCGGGTCAAAATTCAGCGTCAGGTACCTTAAACCTTGAGTGGCCTCCACATTATACATTGCGCTCCATTATTGTTGTTAAATTTTCGTTGTGCACTACTCCCTTGCATTGTAAAGTATGTCCGCTCGAGAATCATCACTAATACGAAACTTCCCTATTAAGGTATTCTTTTATTTGCGTCGTACAAAGATTAACAAAGGCGGTTTTGCCATCCAATGTAGCACACAAGCCTTTTATTTCATCTGAGAGCGTCGCGGTCAAGCATTTTTATGGTTAGTACTCGGTGACGGATTCCTCTACGCCTCCTCTCTGGAGTTCCACGCCAGCTTCCCCGCCACCTTGAGGCCATATATTACCGAGTTCATTTGAATGCCGCATTCGCCAATAGCTCATTGCTATTTGCTTACGCAGAGTAGCTTATAGGCGGCTACTTATACGCCGGCTCAATTATCTGCGCTTTAATAATGAATTTTCTCTCTCAACTAAACCATTCCTAGACTAACAGACTCAGCATAAAAGTCCGGATAGACGTCGATGAGCTTGCGTGAGATGACAAAAAGCTGGCCCTTTTCCAACCCACTCGTGTACTACTTTATCTCTTCCTGGAGAAGTGCCTGTCCTAGCAAACTTCCTACCTAAACCAACAATGGGAGGCTTTGGAAACCGTGCTTATGGCCCAAGTGTCTTGAATATGTTACGTTGCCACCAAGTGCGGTTGTTGCACGGTGCAAGATGTGCATGAGGCAAAGTGTACTTATGGCGTCGAGCGTGAGGTTTAGTCAATGACCCATTGTCTTTTCAGACCTTATTTGATCCGATATATCTGAAAACTTAAGACACTTCTCGGCAGACTCTGTGTTGCACAACATGCCTTCAGGATGGAAGCCCTACACACTTTTTGCTTTACTCTGTTCTTATTCTATGGCTAGAAAACATTTCTCAGAGCACACTAATAAAGGGACGACATAAGCTAGAGCTGACTGTCCAACGAACAGTTATTTGCATATTCCTACTCCTAAAGATAAAACGCATTAGTTTGTCTTCAAGCAGGGCCCTGTAGCTCTGAATTACATACCTATCGCGTATATTAATGCGTTTTTCTTGCAAATTAACATTGAAGTGGAAGCCAGCGCTTTTACTTGTTGATGTACTCTGTGCGCGTTCTCTGCTTCTAGCTAGCTAATTATGAATCAAATGGCCGAAAATGTAACCTTTATTCTGTTGTGCGCTGAAGAAAAAATTGCGTGAACGTGGGTGTACCAATCCGCACATTAAATATTTCTAGAAAAAGGGCTGTTTAGTCACCGCGTGCGAGATCACTCCCTCAGGATCACTAGCAAGAGCGCGTAAGCCAACATCTGAGCGTTCTTGCAACAGTTCACAAACCGAGTGTTGTGATGCGAGAGAGAGAAGGAAAGGCCGAGAGGTGAACAATGATATCTCTCGGTTGGTTTCTCTACGGGTAGGAAAGGGCAAAGTTGGGGAGCTAAAGATCAGAAAGAAAGAGTCCTAGTAGATGCACGTTTCCGCACTGGATGTGAGAACGTCAGCAATGTGAAGGTGGGCACGTGCTTTATTAAGTAACGAAACACGGTGCCGCGCAGGTCCTATGCCTCTGCGCCGCTCTGCTGGGCAGCGCCCTCGCCGTGTAAGTCCCCACGTATGGTGTGGCGGTGGGCGCTAGATATCCTACGTTCCTGCAGTTACGACGGTGCACAATGGCCCCCGTAGCCGCCGTGCAGGGCGTTGTCCACCGTGTGGTGCCGCTTGCTCTCGCAGTCCACAACGTTGCCAACTTGTTGGGCTACCACACCACCAGCGTCAGCTACAGTCGCAGAGTCGACGCCCACCCGTTGAAACTGCGTTACGTGTGCAGAGTCGCACCGTCCGGCCTCAGCTACGGCTATGGTCTGAGCCCCTATGCCTGCGCTCGTTCGCTAAGAAGTGGTAAGCACAGAAACTTAGGTCCACAGAGAGCCCCCTCATTCATTCGAGTGCAACCTGTGGCCATACCGAGTACGTGAAATCGGTATAACGCGAAGTGCAATATATTATTGACCATGGAATTGAACTACAATCGTTAGGTCTGATGGTACCTGTCATGGCAGGAAATGTCGATCAGTTGGTTATTTAGCACTGCTCGTTCTATAACAGGCACTGTTCTTTCTATTGTTCCATGTCAGTGATTGTTTAGTGCTGTCTCAGCTTGTTTACATAATATATTCGTGCATACACAGGAACAAACCAACTTGAGGAGGAGGAGGAGACAAAGGAGAGGAAAGACAGGGAGGTTAGCCAGTGTAAGTACCGGCTGGCTACCCTGTGCTGGGGAAAGGGGTAAAGGGAATAAAAGGAGAAAGAAGAAGAGGGAAAAATTGGGAAAAAAAGAGAAAATTCACACAGTAACGCGAAACTACGCGCTACAACGTTCAAAGGCGGTCGCACAATTCGCAGTTCCTTAAAAACTTCAACAAAGCCCTTAAGGCCTTGAGTGCCGAAGCCCGTCTGAACCAATGTCCTAGAGCTTTTTCCTCTGTAAAGGGGCGATTGTCCAGTTTTGCGAGAGCGGTCACGAGCACTTTTCTTCGAACTGCGTAACGGGGACAGTCACATAGGAGGTGTTGAATCGTCTCCTCGCAGCCGCAGGTGTGGCAAGTAGGGCTGTCGGCCATGCCAATACGGAATGAATAGGAGTTCGTGAATGCCACGCCGAGCCACAGGCGGCACAGAAGTGTTGCTTCCGCTCGTGGCAACCCTGGTGGTAGGCGGAGTTGCAGACGTGGATCCAATTTGTGGAGACGTGCGTTCGTGAAATCACTGGTGTTCCACAGATTCTGCGTAAGCTCGCGGGCGATGGAGCGACTTGAATTGTTCCGTTTGCCTAATACTAACTAATTAGCGCATAGCGATTGCGTTTACAACCAAAGCCGCATTTTTCACTACAAGATACTTAAGACATTTTCCAGCTTCTGTCGTATTGGCTGCCATTACGAACTCAGTCAAATCAAATTTTATCTCACGTAAAACGACAGCATAGAGCTTGGCTATTCAACCGTTCTTTCTTTCTTGCAACCTGCCAATATGTCTTATTTTTTCTACAAGTTCTGCTCATTATGCATCGTTTTATTTTTTTCCCCATGAAGAAGCAATGCCAACTGGCTGAAGAGACAAGCCTGATTTCCGGAATGACCTACATCACTCAACGCCAAAATAAAGTGCTTCGGTTCCTATTGTGATTCCTGTTGCATGGACGAATGACTGACAAATAAAAGCGCGAAGCTGTTATTATCATAGGTGTTACTTTTGCAACCGTGAGCCTCCCTCTCCGGTCCGGGTCCGAATTATGCTGCGTCGTTCCTCTGCTTTAATACTGCACTTATTCAGCATATGGGACCTCCTCTTCTAAACAGATAAATTAACATGCGGAGGACATGATGGAAATGAAGGGGGAAAATGATCAAAGAAGGACCCCATAAGCCCGAGGCTATCACATGTGGCGATGCAAGCCTTTCTACATTCTGTAGCACATAGAGTTACTCTGTAAACCACAAAAGAAACTTGGCTCTTACAAGCTTCAACTTTTCCTCCGTCCCACTAAATGTAGCACCAAGAGGCCCTCGACAAAACAGGTAGTGCGCTTAAGCAATGCCCCACGGAGATTCATAGTTTGAGTATTTGCTTAGAAACATCCCTTCCACGTCAGACCGTCAACCCATTCGCTGAGTTCAATGTCAAGGCATAATGCCGATCCCACACATGTTCTAATTATATGAAGTCGTAGCTTTCCTGAAACGGGTAAAGAAGTGCGATAAAGTTAAACTTCATGCGCATTGTTGTCTGTACTGGCATTCTATACAACGTGTGACTCCATGTAACGTTGGTTTTTGTACTGCAGCGTTCACAAGGTATGCCGAAATACAAACAGAAGTGCATGCAAATGCGCACAGTGGGACGTTGTTGCAGAGATGCCACGATAACTTAGGCAATTTTTCATGTTTGTCGCAGGAAAAACGGTAAGGCGAGAGTGTATGTAGAGTGAAGTTCGATGAAAAATACTATGGTATAAAGTTCGTTCTTCTCAACGCTGCCGCTCTCCAAATAACGACCAGCAGCGTTGTTTGAAGAGCCGTATAAAACGTTCTCCTCGTTTATAGGAGGTCACTCTTCTTCGCTTTCAAAGCGAATGGCATTGCCTATAATGTCATGTAGGCTAGATCCTTGGGTGCTGAGTTGCATCAGGGCCTTGCAGATGTATAGGAACAAAATTCAAGTCCACTAGCATCATAAAAAGCTTATATAAATATTGTGAATAATGGTGTAATCACGTAACAACTGATCTCGATATGCGAAATGTGTTATTATTATAACTGTTGCTCTCTTGCTTTTGGTCAAATCCAAGAACTTATTAGCATCCCTTCATACTAAACATATTTTAGGGTAGTTTCTCCACTATCCTACACAAACAATAAAAAAGAACAATAATTGTTTGTTTGTTGAGTTCAGCGGAGAAGCAAAACACACTCAACGATATGTGACAGGAAGTGACGACCATCCTAACGTCAGGGAATAAATGCAGTAACATTGTGCCATTGAAACAAAAGCTCACTACGCCAGCAGCAATGAAACCTTTATAGCGGTTTTGAAGCAGCAAGTGAGACTAAATGTAAAGATTGACATCCCCTTAGTGCTAAAACCTTGTATCAGTGGAACGTTTGACGTACTATCGCACTCAATATGTGTTGCAAAACAAGAGTTCGTATTCTTAATTTAGTTTTTTATTATTGTGTTTACGCTGCGATTCTCTCTTTCACTGCCCCTATAAAATCATCGCAGAGCCTACACAAAAAAGAATTGCTCAACCCCGTTCCCACCATTACTGTTACCACCCTGTTTACAAAAAAAAAATGGCACTTGACATATTTTATGGATAGGCCTGACGGGTGTATGCCGTGTTGCACCTCATATTGAGCGCGATAGTATGCATAACGCAGAGAAAGACTAAGATCTTAGTCTTTCTTTGCTCACAGATTAGAATGCACCAATTCTCGGGAACCATTACTAAACTTCGCCAGCCATCAATCTAGATAGATAGATAGATAGATAGAACAACATTATTGAAGAATAAAACGCTCAATGGTTGGAGTCCCTAGACAAGGGCCCCACTGGCTTCCGCACGCCGTTTCGCTTGTCGGATGATGGCCCTTTGGACCTCTTCCTGTGAGCTGGACAGCGCCGCCTCCCATTGTGTATGATCCGTAATTTCTGTGTTTGTCTTTTGTGTATATGCCGTGCATGCCCATGAGATGTAGTCTAAGGTTGGCGTGGCTCCGCACCATGGGCATGTGTCCGCATATCTTTCAGGGTGAATTTTATGGAGAATGTGCAGGTTGTTATATGTATACGTTTGCAGCTTTCTCCATATAACCTGTTCTTCCTTACTGAGGTTTTTATCTGGGGGTGGTAGTTTCATTCTATTTCCTCTGTGGTAGTTTAAAATTGCAGAGTAGTTCTGGTCAATCGGGGTCAGGTCTTCAGAGGTGTCCTGTGAGCACCCGTGGTGTGTATCATGCGCACGAGCTACTCTGTCAGCCTCTTCGTTTCCCTTGATTCCCTCATGACTGGGTACCCATATAAGGTGAAATCTGGCTCGGGGTTTTATATCTCGTAGAATCCTATAGGCTGCGGTGCATACTCGTCCCCTGAGGCAGCTTCTGCATGCCGCTTGAGAGTCTGATAGGACGGTTATTTGTTGTTGGTTTGGTTCCGTCGCTTTGATAGCAAGGGCTATTGCGATTTCTTCTGCTTCCACGATAGTGGTGTTGCGAGTGGAGGCGCTAATGATTTCTCTGCCCAAATAGTCAGTGACAGCAGCTACCGTTCTTTTCTGCCTGCCTGGGTATCTTGCCGCGTCCACGAAGTGGTAGTTTGGTTTATCGCCGTGCGTTTTCTCGATGTATGCAGCTCTGGCTTCTCTTCTGCCTGCATGTAGAGTTGGGTCCATATTTCTGGGTATTGGCGCCACTTTGATGCTGTTTCTGATTATTGTGGGGATGGGTTTAGCTTGGTTGTGTTTTTCTAGGAACTCGTGATACCCGAGTCTGCCAAGGAGTTTCCTACCCGTGGTCGTTTGTGCGAGTCTGTTTCTTTGAGTTATCAGTTGAGCTTCTTCCAGTTCTTCGAATGTATTATGAATTCCAAGAGACATGAGTTTTTCGGTTGAGGCGCATTGCGGAATTTGTAGGGCGATCTTGTATGCTTTCCGTAAGCACGAATTGATCGCATCCCTCTCTGTTTTCGTTAGCTCGTAATACGGCAAGGTGTAAATGAAGCGGCTAACCACCAGACTTCTGATTAGGTGAAGGGTGTCTGATTCCTTCATCCCCGTCCTTTTAGTGGCTACCCGCTTTATCATTCTTGAGACTTGTTGTGTTGCCGTCTTAATGAGGTTAAGCCCGTGTTGGCAGTGTTGATTTGATTGTAGCCACATGCCCAGTACCCGGATTGTGGTCTTCTCAGGTATTGCATCATTGCCAAGTCTGATTTCCGGTTTAAGGGCAGGGTCCGTCGGGACGTTACGATTCCCTTTCCCTCTCCAGACTCGTATAATCTCAGATTTCTCTGACGCGCATTGCAGCCCTCTGGCTCGCACGTATGTCTCGATTTCACAGGCAGCTACTTGTAATCGTTCTTCTTTTTCACGTAGTGACCCGGTGACACACCAGACTCCAATATCATCCGCATATAGGGCGTGCTGGATACCCGGGATGGCTTGTAGTTTCCTTGCAAGGCCTATCATCGCCACGTTAAATAGCGTTGGCGAGATCACTGCGCCCTGGGGAGTGCCCTTGTTGGGTGCGTTGAAGGTCTTCATTTCTACTGCGCCAAATTTAATCTCAGCGGTTCGTTGGTTTAAAAAGCTGCGAACATAGTTGTATATCCGCTCTCCGCAGTTTGTTTCAGCCAGGCCATCGAGTATTCCTTGATGGCTTACGTTATCAAAAGCGCCCTTTATGTCGATGGCCATGACAACGTGTTCGCTTGATCTTGGTATATTTGTTAGGACTTCTTCCTTCAACTGTAGGAGGATGTCTTGAGTTGAGAGCTTGGGTCTCAATCCAAACATAGTGTCTGGAATGATTTCATTGTCCTCTAAGTAGTTTTGTAATCTAGAATCCACAATTCTTTCAAATAGTTTCCCCAGACAGGAAGTTAGGGAGATTGGTCGAAGGTTACTAATTGCTAATTTCTTGCCAGGCTTGGGAATCAAAACTATTTGAGCGTGCTTCCACTCCCTTGGAATAGTACCATGTTGCCAATGTTCATTAATAAAGGTAGTATATGCCTGTAAAGCCTCATCGCTTAGGTTTCTAATCATGGAGTTAGTTATCCGGTCTTTGCCTGCCGCTGTGTTTCGGGTCATTTTCGCTATGGCAGCTCTAACTTCTTCGATGGAGATGGGTTCATCGAGTTCAGGGTAAGGCGCTCCCCCGTATTTCCTCTCACAGGGTGCGGGAGATGGGTCTGTTCGGAAGCACTTGTTATATAATTCTTCTTTGAGTTCTTGTTCCGTCCCTGGGTACGTATGGATTAGCCGTTCCACCGCTTTACAGCCCTCGTTCTTGGTTTTGGTTGGTTCCATAATTGCTCTTAGTATGCGCCAAGTTTTTGCGGTACTCAGTGTGCCATTAAGGGAGTCACAGAAGCGTTCCCAATTGGACGTAGCTAGTTGCGTTGCGTACTCCTCCGCTTTGCGGGTGATTTCTGCAATGCGTACTTTTAGCTTCCGGTTTTGTGACTGTCGCTTCATTCTTTTTGTTAGTCCTCTGCGTGCCTCCCAGAGATGCAGTAAGTGAGGGTCTATCTCAGGTATATCACATGTGCGGGCTAGTTCTTTTGTGACTTTATCCTTTTGTGTTCTTAAATTTTCACACCATTTACTTAAATAATCGATTGTGGTGCTTTGTTGGCTTTGCATCCGGCGGTATTTCACCCAGTCGGTAATTTTGGCTATTCCTATGTGTCGTTTGATTTTCCCAGTCCGAATTGTGGTGCTGATGATGTAATGGTCGCTGCCTAAATCGTTTAGAGTGTTTATCCATTGCGCATCTTCACAATTCTGCACTATCGTGAGGTCAGGGCTGGTGTCCATGCTCACACTGTTGCCAGATTTATTTCATTGTGCAACATCTTCTCCATTGACCACACAGCCCTAAAACACATTGCATTTAGTAACAGATCCAATGAATCATTTAACGAAAGTGACTTTGTCCACACAGAAATGTGATTCTGCCTGTGCTCAGAGTTTCATTATGAGATTGCTAAAGGAAACTTTGCCACTGTAAGCGTTCATATGCCGTGAGGATCATAACTACTAAACAAATATTTCTGCGATGTATTACGATTGAAATAAAACTCATTGCAGCAATATTTCAGTTCTTGTACTTCCACTTTCTTGAGTGCTGCCTCAAAGCAGCTCATTAAAACGCCAGTATGTATAAAACTAGCTCATTTTATTGCACAATTTTAAGCGCACAAATCTATCTCGAGCCTTTTGATTGTGTATCTTGCTAAACGTAGCAGATATTTGGGCGGCAACAGTTTTAATGGCATCATCTAAAATTATATTTGAAATTCGAAGCAATTGCTCGCTAAACACTTCTAAAGCATTGATATTATAACATTATGCAAATTCTACACATTGAGGAAATCATTACTATGGGAAACTTTTGCATGTATATAGCTATTCGCCGTCGTTTGGGATTAGTAATGTCTTACACAATATGTACATGTAGCGATACCAGTTGTGTGTGTGTGTGCGACGACAGGAACAAGGCGACGACGGTAGCACGAAGATTTATTCATTGCACTCTTTCCGTTGTAACATGTGCCTATCCCGGAGGAGGTGCAATTTCCCATTCATATTCTATCGACAGCTAAAGAACTTTCTGGAGAAACTTTCTGTTCAGGAAGAGGACGGCCAGGAGAAGGCTAGCTGCGAAGGCATCAAATATATTCTGGAAAAATTGAATGACCGGAACGCACAATAGAAGAAGAAACACTGAACAAATCTTTTGCCAAGAATAATCGTGCAGTAAAGGACAAAGCGGACCGAAGAAAACCGCAAGATGGGCAACAAGTGAGCGAATTCAATGACGCAGAACCTACGTCGAACAGAACCATGTGCATTTATTTGCGTCCCTATCCTAATTTATTTTGTACCTGCGCCTTGCCGCAAGCCTACAAAATAATACAAAAAACACAATGTCATTATTCAGCTTTACTCCTCTTTCAACTAATAACCTTCAGCCACTCAACCACCCACAGGCCACACCACACCCAGGCCTCCTACCACAAGTATGAGTTTTCTCTCTCTTCATAAGAATATTTTATTATACTATACTGTAGAGTGCTGAACAGTTGACTTGTTTTAATATTTAACCAAATGTACATTGCTTCCTATTAGAAAATTTACTTCGATTAACCACCAGTTGAGTTGGCGACCAGAGCCATGGTGCAGTAGCGCAGTCGTTTTGACTTTGCGCTACTTTGCTATTTAAGTGTAAGTTAAGAAACCCTATGATAGCTGAGAAATTCATGTAGTAACCTCATGTGAGGCCTCATGTCAGCTGCATCATCGCGGCGTCACAGTTATCCCTGGTAATTCTAGTTGGAAGCTCTATTGCTCCTGTGTGTTAAACAAGGTGCGGCGAAGGGCTAGTCTAATTTTGAAAAATTACACGCACAGAATATATTTTGATGTGGCAGCATCAAATGTCCCATTCAGCGAGAAAGCCAGCGCCTGCACTAGCGGAACGACATCTAGTTTCCCATTGGCTACAACGCCCTGTCATGAGCGCGCTTCGACGAAGCAGGACGAGCGAAAGGGCACACCTACTGCTGCGTCAGCGTCCCAGCGTGTTGCGTGACGAGAGAGGGAATCGCCGTGGCGCCACGTCATCCGCCCTCTCGCTCTCGGAAGCCATCGCCAGGTTCGTGTCTCTTTCTCACTTGCACTGGCCGCAGCTGCTGCTCGCACCTTTCAACCTTGCTGGCCGCTGCTGCTTCCTCGGTGTCTCGTCGAGCAGGATGTCGGGGGCCTCTAGCGTTGACACCACAGACTGCTGCTCTTTTCTGGCTCTCGCACCACGTACCGCTATGGTGCATTACTCGCAGCGAAAACCTCGAAGGGCAGCACAAGAACGTTCAATTAGACATTGCTTTCGCATTCACAACACATAAGATGTGCTTAGGTGCCCTCAGATATCTTTTTTTTTTTTTTGCGTACGGCTCCGTGGGACTCAGATTCACCATACTTATACTCAGGCGAGCTCACTTGGATCCAAAATTTTGAGAGGTTTAACTCACTACAGCTCTAGTCAGCCAAGTTCACTCACAGGCAGACGTGCATAAATTTTACTTGGCGGTCTCACTCAGACTAAGACTGGAGCGATCAATGCGAGCATGTGACTCGACTCTTGAGCGAGTTGCTGACCTTTCCACATTAAATTATTTAGTTTCGAAATGCTGGCTTCTGTAGAGAAGTGACATGCCACGACGAACATCACGAGCTAACAAGGCTGCTACAATACCGATATATCTTCACTAAGGAAGAACAGGCCTACCGTAGCTGCTTCGGATGTCTACATAAAATTTACCTAAATGTTTATTCATTCAACACTTTAACTTACTTTAGCCACTATGATAGTAAAAAATTGTCGCAAGGTAAGCATATTATTTAACCAAGTACCACTGTTGCTGCGAAGTATGCCAACAAGTATGGTATTGTGAGCTGCGTACCTCGAAAAGTTCTAAGAGCTTCTGCGCAAACACCGAGCAAACACCTGTTTGAGCGGAGGGGACCTAAACGCTCAGCTAGCTAAACCTCTCTAGTGCTGATATCCGTACGCCTCTGAAATAATTTACAGAGGCTACAGCAGGGAGTTACACAAAAAGGAGAAACTTTCATTATGATTATGATGATGATGATGACAGCTGTGTCTTGCAGCGGACGCTGCCATTCTCTCAAGCGCTTCGGTGCATCGGGCGCAGTTTCCGCGCAAGCGTTGCCTGCCGTGGCCTAGAAAAGATGCACAGACGCATACATTTTCCGAATGTGTGTTGAAAGTGCGCGTCGAAATGAGCTCCAATTTCGATGCGCTGTCTTGCTCTTAACTGCATCTTGCCACAGGGATCTGAATCCGACGTCCAGTTGCGATGCAGCAGTTAAAGTATTGTTTTTTATGTTCTTGTGGTAAGACTATACCTAATTCGAGGAAGAGAAGATGCCCTGGCTCGACAATGACATGACGACGACGACTGTATATAAGGGAAAGTATGGCATACATGGAACGGATGGATGGACTATCGCAGCAAACACAATTTAGAACGTGTATTTAAAAGCAAAGTAACATGCCTGTTCAAAATGTTGCAAAGTTTACATCACGGAAGCCGGAACTTGAGAGCATACCCCGTTTTGGCGCACAAGCATTTCCGAATGCACTGTTTAGAAGATTCTGAAGTGTTAAATAAGCGTCTTTTTTCTCAATGCCAAAACCGACCACGCATGTGTACTGTTGTTTAAGGCGAAAGGAAGAGGGTTAACGAGTACGCTTAGATTTCGATGCATTGGGAGCAAAGCGACACCTTCAGGGTCGATTTCGCGAAAAATGTGAGAAGCGAGAACAGCACGTGCTTGCAGTGCTGTTATTCTGCCCTCCGATGCGACCGCTCCTCTTCGGATGAATTCTCTCTAGAAGCTTTGCAATCCATGCAGTTAGCCGTTTAACAAATGCTCAGGTTTTTTCACAATAAACGCGGAGTGTTCGCCTTCACGGGGGCTGATGTTGCAAATGGGGCATCTTACTTTCATGTCCTTGGCACTTGGTTCAAGCTGCGCATCTCAGCTTGAAATTGCTGCAGAAGTGAATTCAGTGTGTCCGATTCTTCTGGGACATCCAGCCGAAGCGTCGAAAAATAGAGCACGGGTCTTAACATTGGACGCTTCTTTGTATAATTTCGCCATCTTCATTACCTGCTCGTAGTTGTAGTCGTCGATGTCGTGATCTGGCTTTAATTCTACTTCGAGTTGATGCTGGGACCAGTCCTGTCCTTTCAATAAATTTAGGAAAAGACCGCTGAACCTTTGAAACGCTATCCGCCGGCTACACCAGCTCACGCCCGTTCTGCCAAAGTGCTACTCTGATTCCGTAATAAGGCGTGAACTTTAGCATCTTGCTCAATACGAGTTAGAACTGTGACAAAGGACTCGAATTTTGCAAAGTTTCATAGCGTTACATTTACTCGTTTCTGCAGAAATCGTTTGAAATCGCCCACCCGCACACAAGATGAGACGAACGGGAAAGACATAGCACGTGTGTGAAGGGGCTGAGATCTACCGCTGCCGCGAAACACCGCGGAGCCGGAGGAGGGAGGAGGCAAATCGCGTGAATAAATACCGCACAGCGGACGCCGCAAAACAAATTCTGGTTATCAAGCAACAGCCCCTAAGAACAAGCGACAACTGCAGTCGTAAAAGCGTGCGTCAGGTGAAGGTATGTGCACACCAATTGCCGGCGACATTTGAGGACGATACGTAGATCGCAATGAGATACCGGGTCGACGTCGGCTCTGCCGACTAACCGCAGGCCTTCTAGACGATGAGGAAATGTCGCCTCCGCCCGAAGTCCAAGGCAACTACGCGGGCTGCCTTACGTGAGACGAGATGAAGCAAGCAGTACGTACAGATTCTGCACGAGCTTCATCAAAGCAACTTTTCCTTTTTACGCTTTCTTTGTAGCTTCTTACCACGCTTGCGATTCACAAAGCAATGCACAGCTATAAGATATATTACTTTATGTTTAGTACATGTCTCGCGGAAATTGAATGCATGCAGCTGTCGCAACAAAAAGCCCGCCCCACGTCTTCCACTCTCCGTCACCACTGCTGTCGCCAGCTGCTGCTAGAATGAAGACAAAAACGGCGTTCGTATCGCCTTCAGAGTCTCGTGCTGCATGTGGGCACTAGTAACACTAAAATTTTCGATAATTTGCATAAATGATGCCCGATACCTTCCTGTGGGTTTCTTGAAGAAAACATGAAACACACGTGAATAGTAATGCGAGGGTCCATGCGTATAAAAGGACCTACGGTCTTCCTAACGAGACACAACTTCTTCAAACACCGAGCTGCTGCGAGATTTCAAATCAACCATGATCACAGTGAGTAACCATAAATCAGTTTACATTTCCCGCATGATATCGGAACTTCATTTTGTTTCCATGTGACTCATTATCCGGGTACTTTCGAAATTCGCAAGTCTGTCGCTTTACTTTTAGCCCAGTAACTGTTCTAGCAACGTTTAATGGAGCTATCGTTTTACGATACTTTGTCTACGTCAAATCAGCATTACCAACATTGTCGTAGTATGGGTGTGCGCAAAGGCATGTGGCTTTACCACAGTCGACAATAATGGCATTCCTTTCTTAAACGACGAAGAAACATACGAACCTGTACTAAGGCACAGATGTTCCGGGCCAGCAAAACAACACATCTCGACCTAGGTAGCCACACTTGTGGTGGCCTACATCTTTTCAGCGTACACGATAGGTTTTAGCAAAGAACGTTGTTTACGACGCTGAACATTACATGCTTCAAGGGCCGAGTACACTAAGCATTTGATTCATGATTGCTCTCAGTCATTGGCCAGCTGCCTTCCTTTATAATGTGCCTGACATACCTATCAGCTGCTATGGGCTCTTATGAACTCTTCTAGCGTAAGACTTCTTTTTCTTTACTGGCCAAAATCTAAAGTCTTTTAGCAGGCTTGTCAATCCAGAGTATTCAGTAGAGTATTCCACCTTTTCTTTAACGTTAAACTTGGGCACTTCCTCCGGTGCACCCTTAAGACACCCAGTTTGTTCAGTTAAATACTAAAATGAAACTGCGTCAAACGAAACTCTTCGTAACTGACCGGCTCCCATGCCACCTACTATACAGGTCCTGTGCCTCTTCGCCGCTCTGCTGAGCAACGCCCTCGCGGTGTACGTCCCCACGTACGGGCTACCCTTGGCCGGCTACCCTGCCGCTGTGCCAGCTGTGACGACGGTGCACGCAGCCCCAATAACAGCAGTGCAAACTGTCCACCATGCGGTGCCTATCACTCCCACGATCCACAACGTGGCTACCCCGTACGGCTACCGCACCACCGGAGTCAGCTACAGCCACAGGGTCGACGCCCACCCGGTTCGTGTCCGTTACCTGCAGGGACTTGCTCCGTACGGCCTCAACTACGGCTATGGGCTGGACGCCTTGGGATACACCACTCTTCTGAAGAAATAAATGGTGAGGAACCAGAGAGGACTGCGCTCTGCTCTACATCACTCTGTGTTGAATACATGTAGGGTCAGCGCCTTTAGTTCATTATCAAGAACGGTGCGATTCATTGGGACGGAAATGTACGAAACAACTTCAACTTCTTCAAATAAATGTTTATTTGTTTCACTGTCCGCATTTATTAGTGACCAGGTAAATGTACGTCAGATGTTTGTCGCCATACACAAAAGCACGACAGAAATATACATATATATAAAAACAAAAGCAGTCACATTATTAAATTGGCAGTTGAAACGCAACACCGCTTTTTTCTGTCAGTATCCATACATTTCCCTCCCTGTTAATTGCGTTGCGGTAAATAATGAACCATTACGAGTTTATGTACTTTCTTTTTCAACTATAGAAAGCTGCATCCACATTTCTCTAGCCAAGGTCATTTGAGCACTTCAGAAGGATAGCGCCTTCTCAAGGGCTCAAGGGTTGTGAAGGCGCTAGAAGGCATAAATATATTGCTCATAATAAACAGCTGCTTCGTAAGCAGGGATATCTAAATGACTTCCCTCTTCCTGATACGGGATGCTGTTTTTAATATCAGTAAAGTATTTCAGTGCCTATCTGTTAACCGACTTTTTATAAATTCATGCCCAGATCTGATCGCTGGATGCATTATAACAGATACCACAAAAGACTACTTGCATTCATACACAACACATACTTAGCATCCCACATATAATACACGCCCAACATGACGCCTTAAAACAAGTCTTTACTGTAGTGTAATATACCTGGACTGTGTTTTTCTCTGACCGGGTAATGCGCTCACGGAATTTGTAATGATGCAAAAACAGCGAGTGTATATCATGGCGTTGTAGATTTTGTAATGAAGGTTTTGGAGATTAAAGTGCACGTAGCTTTGTTTACCTGATGGTCTGACTTGCTTGGTCCACACAGGAGTCATAATAGCACTGAGCCGGAATATTCTTTCGCATCTTTCGGTTTATACTCGTGCGAGTATCTCTTCACAGTCCCACTCTCTGGAGTGCAAGGCACAAGGATACAATACATTCATGTCGTTACCGTTCCAGGATACCAAGGCCAAGCAACGAAGCAGTGACAAGGCTGACTTTGTGAATGACCGACAGGACACAGCACTAGTTCAAGATACCGCTGCCCTTGGGTCCGGCTTTTGTCATCGGGGCACGAGTCTGAGAAGTGAAAATAAGAAAGTGTTATAAATGGTCTGCTAAGTTTACATTACTTGACCTAATAAAAACTCGTGAACCACTTACATGGTAGTTCATGTTTTCTTTATTTCATATAATTTAGGGGAGCGCCAACTATCTTGTGGCAAAAGTCAATAGCGCGTAATAATTATCTAACACCTCAAATAGTCTTTTCTTCTATACTTTACTGCCGAACCGAATGTCAGCATGCCGCAAAAGGCCTCCGTAACAAACTCAGATATACCGAATTAAGCCTTGTAATTAACTAACAGATCATTGCGAGCGTTATCAATCGGAATTATGGTGCTTCTGTTGAATTCAACTTGAATTACAAGTTTATCTTATTTCTAACATTAAACTGGCTTTCAGAAACTACAGCCAGCCCCGACACGATTAAGCTTGCCTTGCTACAGCCAGTGTTGTCTGAGGTCTCTGACAATTTAAGCCATGTCGACAAATCTCCAGCAACAGCGTGTCTAGATTCGTATGCCATTGAAGCGTAATGTACGTGAAATCGCACGGGTGGAGCGACGATTCCACTTACCAGGACCAATACTGCGACCATAGCTAGGCACCAGATGCTTATACTCATCCATTCACCAAAAATTTTGCAGTCAGTGTGCTCACTCACACTCACGTGCACGAACACTCGTCGGCACTCACCAACAGTCGTACGCGCAGCCATTCAAATAGTCACCAGCACTCACCTGCGTTAACAGTCGCTTCCATTCACACTTACCGACTCGCACTCACCCCCACACTCTCGTCAACTCAAGCTCGCCAGCACTCATTGCCATACGTACTCACGTGATCTGTAGAGCAGTTACTTTTAAGCCGCACTTACCCCTCTATAAACTCGAGTACGCAAACTCACCGGCACTCCTTCCCGTTCACAAACCCGTAAAACGAGCGCGCAGCGAGTAAGGGTCACTTCACTCGTGAGTGGCAATGTGGACCTATACGTGAAAGGCAGCATCGGGATCTGGCACGCTAAGTTATCCCAGTGCAATAACGCAAATATGAAGTGTATACTACAGGGCACGAAGTTAACCCTTCGCCTCAACCCCGACTTCCACTCGAAGTGTTCGTGTTGCGCCATAAAATCCTACATAACGAACTGGCTTCTCTCCTCTGTCGATGTCAGTTTGCAGATGCCTTCAGGAAACTTAACAAAACGCCAATTCGAACAACTGACACTGCTGCAAGCGTCGTCTGCCTCTTCGAAGAAGACACTTTCCTAAATTTTATTTACAAGGAATATCAACGTACCATGCAATGGGGAGACTAGGTGATCGTCCGCTGTACGTGCAGATGCTGTCTTGAACCCCGACCCGCTAATTATACAGCCAGAAAGAAGTGACGGTACATTTGTCCTTTTCGTGAAACAATTACTTGTGCGTGGCCATTTGACTGCGTGTTTCTGTCAGCCAGGGGGAAAGAATTCACCACATCTTTACTTCCTCATTTTTTTTCTGTGATCTTTCTCTTTCACTTGCGTTAGCTGATATAGTGTAAATAACCAGACATATTTCAGGTTAAAGGTCCTGCTCTCACCCTTTTTTTTTTGCGCTATCCAATTATTTGATGTTATTCAGCAGAGGCAGTGTTTTGAAAGACATTTATGATCAGTTTTTTTTTACCTGAGGGAATTCGCTGGACATCTTTTCTAAATTTGTTTTCATACTCATTTTCATTTATATATGATATATCGCACTCACACATCTATTTTTTTACTTGAAAAATCAGCTCAAACAAGAAAAACGTTTCATATCAAGAAACACGCTGAGTGCTGCCTTAGGCACCCACAACTGGTGTTCTTTGACCAAGTACTTTATTTTTCGGACACTTTAGTTGTTTTTCCTTGAAAAAAAAATGAGTTATAAGACAGCGCTTGTATCGTGCGTTTTTTTTGTGCTCCTATTTGTTGTGAATGCTGGAATCAACAAGAAAATGAATATATACCAGGTAGACCAAATTTCGTTTAATTATTGTATTTACATTCATAATTAGTGATATCGCCTAGACCAACCACTTTTGAAAAGGGTTACTTTTGAAAAAATGTTTACGCCAATATACCAAGCTGGGAGACAAAATTCGAGATAATAATTTGCAAACTTTGCTAAGAAATACATTGGCAGTCTACTTAGTTTTGTACTTCAGTATATAATGCAGCGTTTTTTTTTTTTTTTACACACAGCAAATGGAACGACACGGTGTTTTCACTCGCAACTTTCATGGAGCTCGCATATCTCCAAAATGGTGTCATCGACAGAATCCTTTTCAACTGGATATGTCTTTATGAAAATATCTACAGAGGCTTCACAGATATCTTGATTATACACAAGGAAAGCAGGAAGATACCTATAAAGAAATGGGTCAGACAGGGAGACACAATCTCTCCAATGCTATTCACTGCGTGTTTAGAAGTACTCAAGCTTTTAATCTGGGAAGGCTTACGAGTAAGGATCGATGGTGTATATCTCAGCAACCTTAGGTTTGCCGATGACATTGTTCTATTCAACAGCAATGCAGGCGAGTTACAGCATATGATTGAGGACCTTAAAACAGAGTGTAAGAGTGGAGTTGAAGATTAATATGCAGAATACTAAGATAATTATGAATAGCCGGGCAAAGGAACAAGAATTCAGGATCCGGTCAGTCTCTAGAGTCGGTAAAGGAGAACGTTTACCTAGGTCAACCAATCATCGGGAACCCTGATCAGCAAAAGGAAATTCCTAGAAGAATAAAAATGGGTTGGATCGCATACGGCAAACATTGTCAGCTCCTGACTGGAAGCTTACCATTATCATTGAAAAGGAAGGTGTACAATCAGTGCATTTTAACAGTGCTGGCATATGGGGCAGAGGCTTCGAGACTGACAAGGAAGCGCGAGAAGAAGTTAAGGACCGCGCAAAGAGCGATGGAACGAAGAATGCTAGGCATAACGTTAAGAGCCAGAAAGAGAGTGGTTTGGAACAGAGACAAACGGGTATAGCCGATATTCTAATTGACGTTAACAGAAAAAAATCGAGCTTGTCGGTCATGCAATGCGCCGGTTAGATAACCGTTGTACCATTAGGGTTACTGAATGGGTACCAAGAGAAGGGAAACACAATCGAGGACGGCAGAAGACTAGGTGGAGCGATGAAATTAGGAAAGTTGCGGGCGACACTTGGAATCTGTTGCCGCAGGACAGAGGCAGGGAGATCGCAGGGAGAGGCCTTCGTCCTGCAGTGGACATAAAACAGGCTGATGATGATGATGTCTTTGTGTTTTACCGACAACAATTTGTGAATTGCAATATGTGCCATATGATAATTACTTTAAAGTGACAATAATGAACTTTGTTATTTAGTCAATCATGCATTTCAATTTTGCGTGTATGTAATGTCCGCCTCCTCTCGAAAACCAGCTCGAGGCGTGCAATTGTCCTCTCGCCAACAGATGATTTGTGAAAATTGCCCAAAGTTTGCACGTAAACACCTGGTATATCTCGGCGTTAGCCCGCAAGAACAAAATTTAACTTTATACATTACTCAATTCTGCTGATGTATATATGGTACCTTGGCGCTATAACGTAAAGCTATTCCAAACTTTTCTATTCTAATTCTGCAATCAGCCCTCCGCGATTGGTCACAACATTTTTGGACCAACCCCACTTCACCTGTTTGTCACGCGACGTCACGAATGCAGCTATAGCTCCCCATCTGATATGACGTGTACACACTGGGTATGCATGATTTGACCGAACAAAAGAAAAACAGTTATTTCTGATGCGACGCCTTTTTGCCATTAATCCTCGTCTATTGGTATTAGAGCACCTCAATTTTTCATCACCTGAGGCAGTCAGCGCAGAAACACGTGCACAATTTATACACGCTTTCCGTTGAGTGAAATGAACTTTTGACGTTGAGAATATACGCGAACCAGGCTTGTCGTAAAACAAGTCGCACGCGCAAGGTATGACCTATTCCCGTAGACACTGTGCCCCCTTAACGAAAATAGTTCTAAAAGGCAGAGAGCATGCCTCCCACTACAGAGCTTTCAAAAGCTGCGGATGGGGCCCACTACACAATCTGAAGTTAGCTATGGCTTCAAATCCAATGCTTTATCTTCTTTTTTTTTTTGCTGAAATTGTCTAAGTCATTTGCCACCAGGAGGATAGCCGTATCATCGTGACCACATGAATTAACGGAGATTAATAAAGCGAAAAATTAACCACCTCCTCGTTCTTCAATAGTGCATTCAATAAAGGGTGCGACTGCTGGTTTCCGAATAGTGCGCATAATTTCTGACCGTAAAGTGATGCGCAGCAAGATGCCCCTCATTGGCAGCACAAGAGGTTTGCCCTTAAAGAATGGATGTCTAGCCGTGCTGTACACAATGTTTTTCCTTTCACTGGTGAACCGCTATTACTAAAAGCACGCAAGTATTAACAGAAAGGTCTTAGTCTTATTGAACATTATTATTACCGGTGCTTGTATTTATGGCCACACACCAACTACGCTTTTACTTTGTGTAGCCCCCGCATGCTTCAAAATACTCGTTAACATTCGCGCATGCGCTGATTCTGTTAAAAGTAAGATCCTCATAACAATTCCTAGTAATATGCACAAATATAAAACAGGCTTCATGGGTCCATTGTTCGGCACACGCAGCTTTGTCGCCCATTTAGCCGTTCTTAAAAAAGAATTTACTCCGTTCCTTATGTATAGACCACGGCAAGTGTACTCCACCTGTAGGCGACCGCGCTTTGTAATAAAACCAAAGAACTTTCTGCTGGGAATGCCCATGATTGAACATATCATGCAGATTCAACAAATGTATGTCCAGTCACTATTAGTACCCGCCCGGAAGTTTTGGTGCTAGTTTTCCTACGTAAATATCAACGGCATTTTCCTAAAATAGCCAGTGGCTTATCGCTCTGTCATTTTTCTTTAGGCATGGGGGGGGGGTGGAGAGGAGGAGAGGATTGCTTTTCTTTGTTACCTTACTCGGCAATGGCTTTGTTTATTTTACACAATAAGGCACGTGTCAACGATGAGTGAAGCCGAAGGACGAGTTGTCAAAACGACCGGCAGCAAAGGAGGTGGAAACACTGGAGTCTGCATTTTCCTTTCTTGTAGGGCGACTTTTTCACAAAATACAGCAATGAGCAACGTCAACAGCTTGTATCACATTGTTGTTGACTCCGTCCTCTACGGTGTTTTTTTTTTATTTTGTAATTACAGCTGTCTTAATTCTTTGTCATACGCTGACTACTAAAGGCACTATAGCATTGCTGCCCAGACCTTAATCAAAATTTACTGTCGGCTCGAGGCAGCAAGTCATACACAGATGTCACATGCAACTCGTACGGCAGTAAACGCACTTCTACATAAGAAATATAGGAAATATCCTAGGCTGGTAGAAAAGTGACACGTATTTGTACGCAGTGCATGTATCGAAACAAAACCAAACGCCCACCACCCTGGAAATTGTTGCAGCACGCACAGGGTGGCTTCTGCTAAGGGAAAAGAGAGTCGATGACTAAACGTTCCGAAACGTGCGTTGAAACGTGCTTGTGGTGCAGCAGTCGCAGCACCACAAGCACCCAAAGTAAACAGTCTAGCTTAGCCGAGGAGTCGACATGGAAAACTCAAGGTAACCATGGCAGAGCGCCGAGTTGGTATTTCTTTTATTTATTGCTGTGCATTACATGGAGTCTCCTGCAAGAAATTACTGCAGCGAACTGACGCTAGTGTATGTGAATTCTGAAGCTATGGCGGTTCAGCCTGGAGCTGAGTGTTGGGCAGTATTGGATTGGATTGGATTTCGTTCTTTGATGGCGCGTACCCACTGCGAGGGATTGGCTAAGAGCGGTAGGCAGCACGTGCGTTTGCTTCATCTTCGTCCTTGTGACTTCTAAGCGCTTGGTGACTTTGCAAATGCACCAATTTCTACAATACATTGAGCTATAAATGCAACAATTTGCCATGAATATGCATGTGCTCACATACTAATTGTCTCGCTGTGTTACGCAAACTACTATTTCTTGGATATTAAGAAAATAAAGCGTAATAAGTAATGTCACAAGAAGGTCTGAAGCCACAAGCATGAGGATTAGACAAATACATGCACTAAACATCATTCCCGTAACACCTGAACAATCATAGCGCCAAAGTTCTCTCTGGCGATATTTATAAAGAAAGAAGGCTATTGAGAATAGAATTTAATGAAAAAACTTTTATTAAGAACATGTTTTGGAGGCTGCATTGCTTCCTTCCGCATAATTAGCTGCGAGGTATTTATGAGAAACGCTGTATTTGGTGTGAAAGTGTCATTCCGTGCTTTGTTGACAGTAAACCTAGCTAGTCGCACCAACAATGTAGTCTCAGAAGTCAATCTTCGCAATGAATTCAGGTAGTTACCATTCTAATTTGGTAACGAAGTAACAATACAAGTTTTATCGGCAGTACAAACTTGGAAGCATTCGCTTACTAAATGAATTACCAGGCATGGCGTCAACGCGCTCAAGTAAACGTGAACACATCACACTCGATGAGCGCGGGCACTCGCTGTCAGAATGCTGCAGCGAGCGGCAAAAATGCAGCAAGCCAAGTGACCTCTGTGCGGTCTATCGCTTCCACGCAAGAGGGGCGAGAACACAGCGAGCACAAATATATGAGCCGTCTGCAGATCCATTTCAAGATACGGCGGGCGCTAATTCACGCCGCCGTGCAAAGTACGCACTCGTTGACCGAGTCGAAGCCGCACGCGCAACAACAAGTCACACGCGCAAGATATGACTTATACTCGTAGACACTGCGCTCCCTTAACGAAAAAAGCTCTAAAAGACAGACAGCATGCCTCCAGCTCCAGAACTTTCAAAAGCTGCGGATGGGGGCCACTACGCAATGTGAAGTTAGCTATGGCTTGAAGTCCAATGCTTCTTTATCTTTTTTTTTTTTTTTGCTGCTGAGATTACCTAAGTCATTTGCCACCAGGAGGATAGCCGTATCATCATGACCGCATGAATTAACGAAGATTCATCAAGCGAAAAATTCAGTTGAAGACACCCAGACCTCTTCCTAGTGCGCTGCTTCCCCGCTTTTATACACATATGGCACACGATGGTTTAGCTGCGATTGTCAGTTTCCCTTGCGCTCGGTCGCGAAATACGCAGTTGCTGCCGGACGACCACAACCCCCCCCCCCCTCCCTCCCTGCCATCCGTCCGCGGCCTTTCGCTCGACGGCACGGAAGACTCTCCGCTTTCTTCGCGCGCGCCAGGTTGAGCCGCGATCCTCAGCTTCCCTTGCATGCTTCCCTCGCAGAACGACCGGTTTTGCTCTCCGTAATTCTTTTTACCTTTACACAGACCGAACGCGCAGACTTTTACTCCCATTCTGTATGCAAAATGAGGCTCTTTACGACACACCTTTCTTCCTATAGCGCCAGTACATTTGGTTACGACGCTGAAGGTCGCTGATTTTACGATCACCCGTACCACGCATGTATCTGGCGGTTCAGCTAAATAGGGAAAATAACACTGGTATATCTTTCATCCTATCGAGTCAATGCGACTTCTGACACTGTTCCATTCCGTGGTTGTGTCAGCGCTGGTGAAAGCCAGTAACGAGCAAATACAGACACAGCACTTAGGAACACCGTAAACACCTGATAAATCTAATAAAACGACCACAGATCAGCACACTTGTAGCAAAAAATTAAGAAAGACTAGTGTTTCTGCGTAGTTTCTGCGCAGTTTCTGCGCCGGAAATCTCTGCTCCGCCATCTGTGTGTGACTGTAGCGTTTAGTTTAGAAATACTACAAGACTGCGAGTGAACGCGTGTGCGCGTGTAACATGCAAAACGAAATCTGAAAAAAAAGAACAACGTTCTTCCTACATCGTCGTTCGAGCCAGACATGGGACGGCCAGCACTTACGCCCGAGACGGATGGTTTGATCGCGTGGTATCGCAGCTATATTCTGCGCCGCCCTTCTACGTAATAGGGGCGTTACACCACGAGCCACGCTTCGCGGTGCCACTTGCGCAATGAGAGGAATTTAACGAATAATTAGACTCGGTTGCCACGATTTACGTGGTGATTTTGAGATATACGAACACAGAATTATACTTTTAATGACGACGTCCTTCAATTTTTCAATTAAGCTTGTACAATGTAATTGGGGCTTATGTATAGTTATTCGATGTAATTATTTATAGTTGGATCAATTGCTTTGATGTTTTAGGTAATATTTACCTGGGCAGCAAAATAATTCTTAATTTTGTTTAGGTTTCTATCTCTTTTTTTATGCTCGGGATAAAAAAAAATACTGTATCAAACTACTGACAAGGTTACCCGTTTGCGCACCGCAGCACTGAGCTCTCAAACACGATATCTATGTCTTCTGTAGCCTCGTTCCCTCTTAATAAAACCGGGCCAGCGGCAGAAATGTTAGTAAAATAGTAGTATTTTTGTTCTTAAACGCGTTAGTGCTTCCTTGATGATGATGATGATGATGATGATGCGTGGTGTTTTATGGCCCAAGGGCCAGGCATGGCCAAAGAGTGCCATGACAAGTGGTAATGTTACCGATGAATTGCGGATGGCGCGGACAATGAATTCCTTCTGGTAGATGCAACATGGCTGTAGAAGGGCCTAAAAGCTGTCGCTGTAGATGGGCTAAAATATATAGGTACTAAAATAATGACACTGACTAGGTAGTGATGTGGGCTATGGCAACTGGGTTTCGTTAAATAGATGATGCAACAAAGCATAACAGCTACACTGGTGCTTCAAGAAAGCCCTTGAATACAAGGGCTGTTAATTGCGTGCCGATAATTGCCTGGCCAAATGATTATGAGAGTGTCTTTTTCAGCTAAAAACTGTAAGAGTAATTTCAGATTAAAAGGCGGTTCACTGCTAAGAAAAAATGCCGGGGGAGTAGGTATATTTTCATGATATGCAGACGGGAAATACTTTTTCCTTTCTGCTTCTATTGCAGAGAATTGAATAAGAACATGGAGGACTGTGAGATTACTGCTGCACTTACTATAAATCGGAGCAATCCCCCACCGCCAATCCAAAGGTAAGAGTGAGTACCGTAAGTGTGTCCTATTCTTAATCGGCAAACAAGTACATCTTTGTACCGTGCTGTTTTCTCACTTATCCAGCTCCTCAGTTTTGGTTTTATCATGTGTAGCTTATTCAATGCTTAGGCATCCTACTCTCCTTGTATATTATTCCTCACTTTACAGCGTAGAAAATACTTTAAGTCTCTGGCACCGACGAGACTTCTCAAGGGACCAAACCCTTGAGGCCACCAGCCCAGAGGTCGATGGCCCCTTGTTCTGGGACGGCAGAGCAGCGCTAACCGCAGCCGCCGATGGGGCAGATGGCGCCACTGCCGGCTCCGTCTGAGTGGGCCGGATAGCCGCCAGTGACCGTTGTGGCGCTGCCTCCTGACGCGCCATATCGGCAAAGCTGTCCTGTGGCAGGTACAATACTCGCCTGCGTGCATCTTTGAATGAAATGTTTTCCTTCACTTTCATTGTCACAATTCCTTTTTATTTTTTCCATGAAGGGCAGGCCTGCGAGTATGCGGTATGCGCCCCATCACGGTTCGCACAGCGGAGAGAGCGTTCGCAGTTTTGAGACGAGTGCTTGTGAGCACAGCATCTTGCACACGTTTGGCAACCTAGGCTGTTTTGCGAAGTGTGACCGAATCGCTGGCATTTAAAGCATCTTAGAGGGTTCTGGACGTGCGGTAAGACCAGGATCTTTGCATAGCCTGCCTCGATTGTTTCGGGCAGCACACTTGAACCGAAGGTGATAATATGGTGCTGTGTCTGTATTTCTGTCCCGTCGCACTTCATATTAATTCGTTTCACATTGATCTCATCTTGCTCTTTGCAGCGTTCGAAATGTTCGGCCTCTGTCAGCTCCATCAGGTAATCAACAGAAATAATGGCGCGGATGGTGTTCATAGTTCGGTGTGGCGTCACGGCAACTGGAATGTCGCCAAAAGAGACAAGGTTCTGTAGCTTTTCATAGTGTTCTTTTTTATCGTGCAGTTCCAAAAGAAGGTCACCTCTAGCTAGCTTCGTAGCTTTGTAACCTGGGCTTGTGGCATCACCTTGGCATCACTGTGGCATTTCGCGGCAAGGAAAGATTACCATCACTCTCGCGTTCTTTTCTTGTTTTTTCAGAGTGCACCACACGGTACTTGGGAAACTTTTCTCCGTGGTGGCCAAAATTTTGAAGTACTTCGGTGCGCCTTCGTTTGTGAAGGCGATCTTGGAGTCCCCGAAAGGAATAGTCTATAAGGCGTGTTTAGTGTCCGCCAGCAACGCAAGCCATCCATGATAGAGCCCAACAAGGGGAAGCCACGAAATGAGTAAAGCACGTCCTGCAAGCGCCAGCTGTACGTTACTGCTATAACCAAATATGGTGTACCCAAAGTTGGCTATCCACACAAGGTTAACCCTTGTCGCACAGAAATATGGAAGTCAGAAGTGATAAGAAGACAGGAAAGAAGAAACAGTGAGAGAGAAAGCAAAAAGATTGAAGGTGGGGACAGGAAAAGGCGACTGCCGATTTCCTCCAGGTGGGTCAGTCTGGAGGTGCCGTTTATGTGAAGCAGAGGCCGAATAAATGTGTTGCCTCCTCCAGGGGGCCTTAAAGGTCCATACACCCGGCACTGGCTTAACCCCTGAAATCGCCCTTTTCCCAGACACGGCTAAGCCGCGCATGGCAACGCGCAGGAGTGTCCAACCCTTGTGTGCTCGGGTACGTGATGTCGCCACACTCCAAACGCTATATATATTGCACAGTGCCTTTGCATTGGGCACTGTGCACGCCGTACAGTGGTGTTGTTCAGCAACAACAGGAAGCGATCTTCGTGGCACGGGCAGCCAGTTGGACCCGGCTCGCATGCGGCACGCGCCCGAGGTGTCACGCGAGAAGAAGAGGAAGACGGTTCGAGCCAGTTTGAGAACGCGACTGCCGCGGATTCCTGCACGACCGCAGTGACTTTTACTTGTGGGCACAAGTTCGCCTTTAATAAATATCCTTGTTTTACTAACATCGTTACATTTCTGGTGGAGGTGCGGGGTATGAGTCGAAGCCCCACGAACGAAAGTCAGCGTAGCCCCGACAACCCGCGAGTCCATCCCGTGGAACTGACACCTGTACACCAGCGGACGAGCCGCCGTCTTCGAGGTGACTCGCCCGAATTCGGCCCTCTTCTCTTCTTGCCAAGAGAAACTCCCACAACGGACGCCGCCACAATGACTACCCAGGTAACACCGGCACAGCTAGTCGTAAGCCAACCTCGCAAGCCGCCAACATTCCATGGTGACTCGTTCGAAGACGTGGAAGATTGGTTGGAACTGTTCGAGAGAGTGGCGAGCTTTAATGAATGGAATGAGAGACAGAAGCTCCGTAACGTATATTTCGCGTTGGAAGACTTCGCAAAAACGTGGTATGAAAACCACGAACCCTCTTTGACCTCTTGGGAGGAATTTCGACGACAACTGCTAGCAACGTACGCCAGCACGGATCGTAAAGAAAAGGCTGTAATCGCACTTCAAGGCAGGAACCAGCTCACAAACGAGAACGTGGCGATGTACATCGAGGACATGTCCCGCCTGTTCAAGCGTGCTGATCCCACCATGAGTGAAGATAAGAAGCCGCGCCATCTCATGCGTGGGGTAAAGCAGGAACTCTTCGCAGTTCTCGTCCGCAACCCACCGCGCACGGTTGCCGAGTTCAGATGTGAAGCAACGACCATCGAAAAGACGGTGGAACAGCGGGCTCGGCAATACAACCGTGAGGCAAGCTGCGCACCTGTCCATGTCTTCCCTGGAGGCCTGCCAAACGACCTGGAAGCCCTGCGGGAGCTTGTCCGGTCAGTGATCAGGGAAGAGCTCAACAAGTTGCAGATACCTCAGGCTCCAGCTGCACTATCTATCGTCGACGTTGTCCGGGACGAACTCAGGAACGTCATACGGGATCCAGAGTGTGAGCCACAGCCTACGCGGCGCACGCCAACGTACGCCGACGTACTCAGGCAACCCGCGGCACACAGTAGTGGAGCAGTTGCGACGACTGTTCCCTACCCGTCGACAGTACGCAGTGCACCTCGTCTACTGGAACCACCGGCTGCCTATCAGCCTTCAGCACGTAGTGCACCTCGTTTTGTGGAACAAAGGCCCCGGATAAGTGACGTCTGGCGTGACCACGAGCGCAGGCCTCTGTGTTTCCACTGCGGAGAAGCGGGTCACCTGTATAGGTTCTGCCCGTACCGTCAAGTTGGGTTAAGGGGTTTTCCCTTAAGCGCACCATGCCCCCGAAACGGTGAACGGCCAGCGGAGATCGAAGAATACCTGTCGACGCGCCAAAGCCCCGTTACCCCTCGCCAACGTCAACCACGATCACCGTCGCCCATGCGCTACCGATCGCCTAGCCCACGCGCGTCTCCAAGATTGCCTAGGCGTCGTACCACCAAGCCCACACCAGGAAAACTAAAGCAAGCGACCTGTGGAGGTGAGGCCGCTGATAACCAGAGTGACGAAGATCCTCCAACGCGATTCCAGTGCGGTGATGAGATAATTCCAGTCTACAGGTGCAGGAACGAAACGATTACGTCAGATTTGCGGTTGATAATAGACGGATGCGAGCTGAATGCCTTAGTCGACACCGGCGCTGATTATTCGGTAGTAAGCTTCAAGATGGCGAAGCACCTTAAAAAAGTTGTGACGAAGTGGACTGGTCCGCAGATACGCACGGCAGGCGGCCATCTTATTACGCCCCTTGGCCGATGCACCGCAAGACTTACGATAAAAGGCTTTACTTACGTTCCTGACTTTATTGTACTGCCAGAATGTTCACGGGAACTTATATTGGGAATGGATTTTCTACAAGCTAACGGCGCCATAATTAACCTACGTAGGTCCAGTGTATCTTTCTCGACAAAACAAGCTATACCTGTGGAAGAATCGGAGGAGCGACGTCTCGCTGCACTGCGCGTCGTTGACGATGACGTAACTGTGCCGCCACACTGCAGTATAATGGTTCTTGTGGAGAATGAAAGATTTTCCGACCGCGAAGGCATAGCGGATGGAAACATAGAGCTCCTTTTCAACAAAGGTATTTGCGTGGCTCGGGGCCTTGTTCACTTAAGCGATGGCCGTGCAAATGTCGCACTTACAAATTTCGGTAATGAATTCCAACACATCGCACAAGGAACAGCTATTGCCTATTTCCACGAGTTCTGTGAAGCGACCGAATTATGCAGCCTAACTACGTCAACTGCCCTGCCAGGAACCTGCAGTGTCGACAGATCAATTACCGTCAACCCGAGACTCCCTGAAGCCCAAAAGAAACAGATATATGCCCTGATAAAGGATTTTTCTGACTGCTTTTCCACGTCCTCGAAGGTACGGCGCACGTCTGTTGCGAAGCACAGAATCATAACAGAGGACGCCACAAGACCGGTATGCCAGCACCCGTATCGAGTGTCACCACTGAGACAGCCGACACTGAAGTTCATACCGATGCGAGTAACGTCGGCCTCGGTGCCATACTAGTGCAGTGGAATAACGGCCAGGAGAAAGTAATTGCTTATGCCAGCCGTAAGCTCTCGAAAGCAGAGGCAAACTACTCCGCAACCGAGAAAGAGTGCCTTGCAGTCATTTGGGCAATATGTAAATTTCGGCCCTACATCTATGGCAGACCATTCAGAGCAGTCAGCGATCACCATTCGCTTTGCTAGCTGGCGAATCTCAAGGATCCATCTGGACGACTAGCAAGATGGAGCCTTAGGCTTCAAGAGTATGACATTACTGTCGTATACCGATCCGGGAGGAAACACAGCGATGCCGACTGCTTGTCACGCGCACCCGTCGAGACAACTGTGTCAGAAGAAGAGGATTTCCCGTTCCTTGGCATTGTTGACGCGTCACAAATTGCTCAACAACAACGAGATGACCCGGAATTGCTTCCACTTATATAGCGCCTGGAGGGACTGGACGTTCAACTGCCGCGTATTTTCTCTAGGGGGCTATCCTCGTTCTGTCTGCGAGGAAGTGTCCTCTACACGAGAAACTTCGAGAACAGCGAGACGAAGTTTTGACTTGTCGTACCCACATCTATACGAGAAGAAGTTTTGCATGCATGTCACGATGAGCCGATGTCTGGACACATGGGCGTGAGCCGTACAGTCGCTAGGATTCGTCTGAAATACTACTGGCCCAAGTTATTAGCCTCAGTGCAGCACTACGTCAAGACTTGTCGCGAGTGTCAAAGGCGTAAGACTCCATCCGTAAAACCGGCCGGCCTCCTCCAGCCAATAGAGCCACCAAAAGCCCCATTCCAACAAGTCGGTATGGACCTCCTTGGACCCTTCCCAACATCATCTTTAGGCAAAAAGTGGATAGTTGTGGCCACGGTCTATCTGACCCGTTACGCAGAAACTGATTCCCTGTACAATGCAACGGCTGTCGAAGTTGCAAAATTCTTTGTCCACAATATCGTGCTCAGGCATGGCGCTCCCGCAGTTGTTATTACCGATCGTGGAACGGCCTTTACTGCGGACCTAATGAAATGCTTGTTGCAAATGACACATACTGATCATAGGAAAACTACGGCGTACCACCCTCAGACAAACGGTTTAACTGAACGCCTTAACAGAACACTGACCGACATGCTTTCGATGTATGTCGACGTTGAACATAGGCTGTGGGACGAAATATTGCCATACATCACCTTCGCATATAATACGGCCGTTCAGGAAACAACACGAGTCACCCCGTTTGAACTTGTATTCGGCCGAGCAGTAACCACAACTTTGGATGCTATGTTGCCGTTAGATGAAGAAAACCATAACTCATCTGACCTAGATGATTTCTTGCAACGAGCCGAGGAGGCACGACAGATGGCAAGGTACCGAATACGCCGCCAACAACGCATCGACTCCAGCCGGTACAACCAGCGCCGTAGTGAAGCTCATTACCAGCCCGGTGACAAGGTGTGGGTATGGACCCCAGTGCGACGCCGTGGACTATCTGAAAAGCTTCTGTGCCGATACTTCGGCCCTTACGAAATACTTCGTCGTATAAGCGACGTCACTTACGAAGTGAAATCCGCTGGACACGAGAGCCCAAGACGGCGCAACTCCACGGAAGTTGTGCATGTTGTCCGCATGAAACCCTACCAGGAGAGGTCGTGAACAACAACAAAAAAATATGAGAGCCCACAGGAACCCCTACTTCCTCTCACGCATCGGGCCGATGCGGCAAGGAGGGGGATAATGCACAGTGCCTTTGCATTGGGCACTGTGCACGCCGTACAGTGGTGTTGTTCAGCAACAACAGGAAGCGATCTTCGTGGCACGGGCAGCCAGTTGGACCCGGCTCGCATGCGGCACGCGCCCGAGGTGTCACGCGAGAAGAAGAGGAAGACGGTTCGAGCCAGTTTGAGAACGCGACTGCCGCGGATTCCTGCACGACCGCAGTGACTTTTACTTCTGGGCACAAGTTCGCCTTTAATAAATATCCTTGTTTTACTAACGTCGTTACAATATATATATATATATATATATATATATATATATATATATATATATATATATATATCGGACATCCGGTAGAGTGGTTGGGTGGAGGTGCTTCTCCAGACTCCACTTCGTTTATATATACCGGCTGTTCCAAAAACCTCACTCAAGATTTCAAAATTTGCCGAAGCACTCCAGGTGGACGTGAATATGCATGAATTTGTTGGCTATTGTACAGAGAAAGTGGGGCTGTATTTTGTATCCGATGATTTGCATAAATGAGTGAGTGAGAAAACTTCATTTCGAATCAGAACAATTCGCGTTCGGCGAGATAGTGGGCTGGGGCACTCGCCGAGGTTACGGCCAAGAATTCTTGCCTCTTGGCGGCTTCCTTGGCTCGCTGGACTGCCCAAAATTGGTCTTCCCTGTTCGAGCTGAGCAGTGCGGCTCGCCATTGCGCGTATGAATAGTCAAAATTATTTATAAACTTCACAAATATTACCTTACGGCAAACCTTCCCTTGAGAAGCTAGTAGAACATACTAGGAAATATTTTATTGAGCAATTTTTATACTTTCTACTTGTTACCTAAACATATTTTTCTGCTTCTCGAGAAAATCCCCCGATATAAGAACAAATAAAATGCGCAACCTGCTCTCTTGCATGCCGCGATTGCAGCGCTCTCAATCGTGGTGTGTTTGAACGAACGGCGCATTTATCCTTGGTTGCTGCCTCTAAAAAATTGGCAGAGCGGCGGCGCGGGCGTTGGCCGTGTGGTTTACGCCACTGATGACCCTCCTTGGTGGTGGTTGACGATCGATAGCGATAAGCAGGCCGTGCAGCACACCAGGCTAAATCCGCGGTTAATACGCGGAGGGTCACAATTATTCGACGTCGAGTGCACATGTCGTGATGTATTAGCATGCATAATGCAGCACAAGAAGTATAAATAACCATGTAGGTTTCTTAGCAAGGCGATTGATATAACGCACCGGTCACTGAAAGTGTGTCGACAGCGCGACCGCCCCCAGCCCGCTACGGTGACAAGAACGCAGATGTCACCAAGCATACGGCGAGCACTGACCAGGCGATTGAAGAGATAGCGCCCCCCGAACGAAAGTTCAAGGTGAGACGACGCTGGGCCCCCTCGTGTGGGAACGAACGATGCGAACTCACGAGCAAGGAACACGAATGTTTCCAGTTTTAGCCTTCCTTATCATGTGTATACAGCATATATTTAGACGAAACGCTCGGAAAGCTGCCTAGGCCCTCTCAAAATATACCTGTTTCCTTGCGCTAAACGAAAAAAGGACGCACAAGGGTGAGGGAGCAATGCACAGCGCATGTGTACCTTATGAGCCAAACTCAAAGTCTCGAGTTCTTATTCGTTAATGAAAGCGAGGGAGACCTCTGTTAACAAGAATGATTTATGTAGATGCTTTAAAATAAACATAAATAGAATGAGGATGCGAGAACAGAAGTATCTTCCCCTTCCCCACAAACTCATGCAACTGAAAAAAGAACTAGAAAATGTAGACGAAGCATAGCTTGCCAGCATCACGAGCACTGAGTATAAAAAGGAACCGGGCATCCGAGTTCAGGCATCACTTCGAGCTCTTAACAGCAACGTAGGAACATATCCACCATGAACGCTGTAAGTACCTTGGGGTTACATTATTTACTGTCAGCTCGAAAACTAAACATGGGAACCTTAAGGTTCTCAGTAGCCTTCTATTTCCAGGTTACGCCTTATCACTGTGTTGAAATTTTCATTCTGTACTACTCTCTTGGCTTGAAAAAGATGTGCGCAGTAGAATCACCTATCTATACAGAACTGCGTTATTAATCTATTTCATCTTGGCTGCCACCAAGCTTAACACAGTGGCATTGCCGTCCCCTGTATCTCACAAGTGCTTCATTTCGAGCGTTGCGGCGAACCATTCTTATGATTAATACTCAGCGAGAAATCACCATACACAATAGAGACAAGAGATAACTGCTAAACCCTTCCAACCTACAGACTCCTCATATAGGTCCGCTAGAAATCGATCAGCTTTCGTGTCATGACAAAAAAGCTGGCTCTCTTCTAACTCACTAGCGTACTACTACATCTCTCCCTGGCGAAGCCCCGTAACCTAGTGAAGTTCCTGCCCACAGAAACATTTGGAAGCGCTGGAAACAGTGCTCATTGCCAAAGTTTCGCGGCTTTGCCGTACAGTCACCAACTGCCGCTGTTGACTGCCACAAGAACTATATTGGACAAATGGCGCACACGGTTCATTTATTTTTCATACCTCCTTAGAGGCGATATATCTGGAAACTACAACCGTTTTTAGGCAGACTGTTTTTTTAATAATGTGCCTTGAGTACGGCACCACTGCTCACTTTCATGTTTACTTTTTCCTTCTACTCGTCGTATTGGTAAGAAACATTGTAAAGAGCACACATACGAAGGCACGGCAAACGCCAGCGCTTACTGTCAAACAAGTGATTATTTGGGTTATCCTGTTCCTAATCATTCAAACACGTAACTATCTCTTCAAGCAGCCGCATCTATTTGTGAACGCCTGTCCCGTACACGTTTTTCTTGCGAAATGAACTTGAAGTGATAGCCAGCGCCTGTACACGTTGCAGCACCATGTATGCGTTCTCTCAGCTGTTACCTCGCTACCTCTGATTATGATTAAACCACAATCTGATTATGAGGCATGTCTTAGTGGGGAATTCCGGAAATTTGGACCACCTGAGGTTCTTTAACGTGCACCTAAATCTAAGTACACGGGTGTTTTCGTATTTCGCCCACATTGAGATGCGGCCACCGTGGCCGGGATTCGATCCCGCGACCCCGTGCTTAGCAGTCCTACACAATAGCCACTAAGCAACCGCGGCGGGTAGAACGCCAACAGTGGAAAGGTGCGTAATAAGCAGCGACTAAGTACTGAGACACAATTCCCCGCAGGTCCTGTGCCTGTTCGCCGCTCTGCTGGGCAGTGCCCTCGCCGTGCACGTGCCCACGTACGGGGTGCCGGTGGGCGCCGGATACCCCTACGTTCCTGCTGTCACGACGACGGTCCACGGTGCCCCCGTAGCCGCCGTGCAGGCTGCTGTCCACCGCGTGGTGCCGGTCACTCCCACCGTCCACAATGTCGCCACCCCGTTCGGCTACCGCACCACCGGCGTCAGCTACAGCCACAGAGTCGACGCCCACCCGTTGAAACTGCGCTACGTGTACGGAGTCGCGCCGTACGGCCTCGGCTACGGCTATGGTCTGAGCCCCTACGGCTATGGCCTGAGCCCCTATGGCTACGCTCCTGTCCTGAAAAAGTGGTAAGCACCACTAACTTAGGTTCACTGAGCCCTCGTTTTGCTTTCATTATTCCGAGTACATATCCCCTCACCGTAATGACAATTATAATACATTGGTATAACGCAAACTATAAAAACTGTAAAAAGCTTGTTCGACACAGAGTAGAAGTGAAATCATTGGGAACTCAAGGTGCCTATCATGACCAGAAATGTGAAACATTTAATTCTATAGCAGTGATTGTTCTATACTAAGCCGTGTTATATTTATTGTTCTTGGTCACTCATTGTTTAGTTATCTCTCGGATTGTTTAAATAGATTATTCGTGCACATAAAGGAACAAATTAACTAATCTTACACTTTTATGTGCGTACAAAGCCAAAAACAGCAACTTAGCCCGTAGCGCTGATGATTAAAAGCTAATGAGCATTTTTCGCTACAAAATATTTTCGACATTTGCCGGTTCTTCTCGTAATGGCTGGCTTTACGAAATGAGGCAAACTTATTTCATCCTACGTAAAGCCACGGTAAACAGAAAGTTTGACAATCCTACGTTTCTTTCTTTTTGCAACATAGCAATGTTATGTATGCCTGTGAACAACTCTTGCTCATTGTATACATCATCTTTATTCCATGCAGAAGAAAGTCTACCGAGCCAAGAGCAACAAGGACCACTTCCGGAATGGCAGACAGAAATCAACGTCAAAAAAAAAATACTTTCGCCCTTGTTGCGATTGTTACATGGCCCCCAAATGGCAAAAAAAATAAAGACGTGAAACAAATTTCATTCATCTTGATTATTATTATAATAATTATTTATTTTACAACCTTTAGCCTCCCTCTGTGATGAGTGTATGAACAGTTATGTATCTGGTCTTTCTTCGGCTCAATACTGCATTTATTGAACAGGCAGGGTCTGCCTTCCAGAAGAGGTAAACTAATATTCACCGTAAATGACTGACCATTCCGTTATCTCATCAAGAGACCCGTTAGACTCTACATTGTTATAGTACCTTCGGCACCATAAGGAAAACTCGGATCAAGAAATTTCCTTGCATTCAACACCTCCTGGCCCTAGTCGAAAGCGAATTTTGCAGAGCCTAAACTAGTTCCGATCATCGCTGCAATGCATCCTGCATATGTCGCGAAAGTGAGACCTTTACATAAAGCACATTCACATTATGATTTTACATCCTCATGGCGTGGCTTCATTACAAGAAATTCGCACAAATGCTACTTCTCCCGGAGTACGAACACAAATATAAGTGGAGGAGATGGTGGGATTAAAGTGCGAGAATAAAGAGCAAAGAAGGACCTTATAAACAAGAGAAGCATAAAATCAAGCGCAGACATGTACAAACTTATGGATAATAGTATCACGTTGGGTGTATGCTTGCATGAAGCGTTTTAATATGCTGTAGTAGCAACACTCACTCCCTACATCACAAGCTGGCCTCCATTTCAACATGCTTCAGCATTCAGTCGGGCACACTGAACTTAGTACAGCGAAGCCACTGGGCACTGCGCTTAAGAAATATTCCATGGTGATTCTTACCTTCAGTATTTGCTAGAAAACTTCCCCTGAACTTCGTCGCTTACATTAGTTAGCCGTGTTAAGTACCAAATAAGTTATGCGGATCCAACACCAATGTTGTAATATAGGTGAATCGAAGCTTACGAGATGCAGTTAAATAAGTCGTAAAAGGCGAAATGTGTTCGGTACAGTTTTCCGCATTGTACTATTCTATGCAAGGTGTAATCTCACGCAATGTTTCTTTGGGCACTACACCGTTCACAAACTGTGGCAAGACACAAGCAAAGAATCATGCAAATGCACCACTGTGGGATTTGGATAAATACCGTGATGTGGGCAAAGTGTTCTAACTTCATGGCGTAATTTTTGCGGCAAGAAAAGCACAAGCACGAAGGCTTTAGCGAAATAAGGACTAATACAGGTGCTCGAGTTTGCCCTTCTTTCGCTAAAGCTTTCGTGCTTGTTCTTTTATTTACGCACTTCACTGCTTCCCGCTGAAAAAAAAATCAGGACACTGCGGGACATTGACGCAGTGATGCCACAAGGACTACGGCGATGTTTGATGTTTGGTGAAAGAATAATGGTGAAGCGAGATGTATGCAGAGAGTATTACGACGTGACATACAATGGCGTAAGGTTCACTTTTATTCGCCCACTTCAGTCTTTCTTCTGTGCCAAATGGAAACTGGCGGGCGCACCCATGCCTTTGCGAGCATGTGCCCTCACAGTGGCCAAGCGACGTGCCACATGCCCTTATTGTCTCAACTAGCTCCTTCGCATCGCCACGAGAGCCATCTAATTGACATGTGGTGCACACACACGAATGTTGTGTATCGGTTCCTTGCGAGAACAACATTTCACTGCAATAGCATTTTCAAGCTATGGCCCCCCTGTTCGTGTGGGCATCTTTTCATTCTAACCTCTGTCGACTTGCTGCGAGCGCTCTCCACAGGAGTATGTGGGACTGATAAAAGCGAGAACGCACGTTCCTATAGATGCCAATGAAAATTAGAGTTTCACGCCTCAAAAAGATGCCTATGCAATCGCGCCGCAGTTCTTTCGAAGTGTAATATGCTGCACCCCAATACTACCACGTCAGTGGGACAGAACTGGAGGCGGATGAGAAGCCGCGGCCAGTGAAGCTTTCTTGTGGCGTCCGAAGGTGTAGACGCTGTGGTCTGTGGTAGCTTTGTGTCGTTGTGGCGTAAGGGTATATTTATCCGATTAGCATTCTTAGCCTACTTCCCCTGCTTCAAATGATAAATAAAGGTGTGTTCAGCACAACGGTTTCTCGCCACATTGGTTGAATGCTGATCGCATTAACCCCCACTGTCATCGTGAGGTGGGTTCAAGGTGGGTCCTGCCGGAATTTCACAGCGCAGCTGTTTTCGTTCCCCGGCGAAGGCCCGCGCACGACGGCGTGCTTGATATCAAATGCAAATGTTTTTACATCGTTCTGGGAAAATAGAAACAAACACACGAGAAAAAGAAGAGAAACTTGTAAACAATATAAAACGCATGTGATTTTTAAGCAGTGCATTACAAATGAAAAATTGTGTACTGTTGTATACTGTTGTATACTGTTGTATACGATTACATATGATTCAAACGTGTTGGCAAGAAGCACCAATTTTAAATTGTCTACTACATAATTAAAAGATTTTATTACGCTCTATGTGATTAAAACGATAACGAGTAGAGAATCACAAAGAAAATTAAATGAAAAGTGATTTGCAACGAGTACGTTAAAAATGTGATTGTATAAAGTTGCATGGGATCGTGCAAACAAACTATCAATGATAAAACGTTGCAAACAATTTTCGTGTATCAGTTGTTAGACTCAGTTACAAATATGCAGGATTTACTTAATGCGATAACCCTATAGATGGAGTAAACACACTTTGTACGTATGCGCAGACGGAAAAGTTAAAGGCACTTGTCTCCTCGCGTGCATTGAATGCGAAGGCAGTATTACTCTTTCGCGCGATACTTTTCACTTGATCACGTGCTCGAATTAGGCAAAGTAAACCTTGAGGATGGGACACCCAAATTTCGGGAGTAGGCCAAGTCAATTTTCGAAGTGCCCCATGTCGGTTTTAACGTGGATCAACAAAATTTTCAAATTAGGCCAAGTCAAATTCAGGAGTGGGCCACTCAAATTTTGGGGGTAGGCCAAGTCAATTTTGGGAGTGAACCCGGTTGGTTTTAACCGTCGTTCAGCTTCATTTTCGTATCGGGTAATGTCAATTTTGGGGGTGTAAGACTGGGCCAGGTCGGATTTGAACGTGCGTTAACTCAATTTTCGAATTTGATAAAGACAATTTTTGGGGGAGGGCCAAATCAATTTTGGCAGTGGCCCAAATCGTTTCTGACTATGGGTCAACTCAATTGAGAAATTGGGCAAAATCATTTCTTTTTCTTATGGGGGGGGGGGGGGGCAGGCTCTTCACCGTGGCACTGCGCAGTGCGAGCCACAACAGGTCCACCGCCGGGAACGTGACCTCATCCCTTGGTTACGAAAGTTTTGGTACCATCGGCTGCTAACATAGAACGCCGGATTTTCAGCTTCATGGGGCATATAATGCTTTCCCATTAAATTGGGGGACGATCTCCAAAGCAGCGCAGTCTAATACAGGGTGTCAAAGCACTGGGTGTCATGAAAGAATGATACGAGAAACATGCACGTAACTCACAGAACCAGCCATTTTATACGGCGACTTTGACACGACAAAAGCATGGCGTGTGAGCGTGGCCTTCCGGTTAGAGAATTCGGCTGCTCTGATGTAACACAGAGTTCCAATAGCACCATTGGTCCTGCATGTATGTATAGCCTTCGCAGACTTCACACGCTTTGGATGTATTTAACTAAAAACTCTAGTTGTGTTGAGCTTAGGCGATTGCTTCGGAGTTGGCAGAAAACTTGCAAAAGATATTCTAGAAATGTCACTTTGTTATACGCTTGCGCGAGGTCGCCCTTGACACACGCGCACGTCATTGCAGCGACATCACAACCTGCATACTTATATAGTAAGCGGTGCTAAGTTATGTCCTAGCTTTTACATCGGGAAGCTGTCGTCCATTATTTCGACTACTTCAACTTTCCGTTTGAAAACTGTTGCGGTTATCCTGTGCACATATTGGCCACAACGCAAAGCGGCACGGGGCAAGGCAGCGCAAGCAGCGCGAGCCGGAAACTACTGTGGCAACGTCATGGGGCTCATGAGAACAGTATGCTTGCCTTTACTAGCACGATTTCAAGCTGAAAAAATACTGGTTCGGCTTCGGCTTAGGATTTAGCACGCTCTGATTTTGTTCCAGTTCAATTCCGGTTCGGATAAATGTGTGCGTGTCAGTTTTAAGTGCGCTGCTTCATAATTACCATGGCTCACCAACTAGCCAATCACTATCTTATCACCGGCAACATCGCTAATTATTTTGAAATCTTAAGTAATTTCTTTCGCTCATAACGTTCTTAAAACAGTGGCATTGTTAAGATATGCAGATCCCACACAATGAGGAAATCATTATTATGAGAAACGCTTTCATGCAACTGCCTACCCGCATCTTCTGGTGTTATTAAGGCTTTACCGAAAGCATAAGATGTACAGGTAGGGATGCCAATTGTTTGTATGTGGCGACGACGGCGGTGGCGCGACAACTGATTTATTGTACCGTTTCCGTTATGAAATGCGCCTATCCCGAAGGTGGTGTAATATCCCGTCCATATCCAGTCGGCAACAGAAAACCTCTGTCGGGAAACTCTCTTGAGGAAGCGGACGACAGCTGCGATGCCATCAAACGTATTCTGGGAAAATTAAATGAGTGCCATGGGACTTCTTGAAAAAGCACCACCCCAACACAGCTATAACGAACAAAGTGTTGAGCCAGATTAACAAAAACGCGGTCGCTCATTTCAGGAGAGTTGCGCAGCGCAGGGAAAGACAGGTAGCACTAAAAATTTTTTTTAATGCGCAAGAAATTTTTAAATGCGTAAGCATTTCTGTGCCTACCCGACGAGGAAACACGTCCATCCGTCCCCACAGCAGCAAGCCAATTCACCTTTGTGCTGCCTCTCGCTTCAACACGAACTAAGCGGCGAGAACACAGCGCACACGAAGCTATCAGCAATCAGTGCACTTTGCCCCCATCACACATTGCATAAAGATAGGGCGGCCGCGGCCGCGCCATACGCAGCCGCCGCCGCAATACGGTTGATGAGGGCTCATAATGGTTCGACGCGGATGGATAAGACGCTAAAGAGTGATAACGGCTTATAATGATCGAAACGTAATCAACGTATCTGGTGCCACCAGCTGCAGAAGTTTGCTTACGTCATCAATTCACTTTGCGTCACCGTCTGTAGCAGTTCGTGTCACCGCAGAGTTGTTGTTTATATTGGTGGGATCAAGTTTCATAACATCGAAAATGACATCAAGCGGCAGGGAGATGAACAAGCGGCACAATGCTCATGCATACTTAGACAACACCAAAATGAGTTTCTGCCTGAATTTTCTTGACCGAAAATAAGCTTGCAGCTAAGAAACAAGGGAGAGGGAAGAAAACTCCTGAATGGACAGCAAGTGGGCGAATTCAATGCTGCAGTACCTGCATCAAACAAGTCACATACGTGTATTCGACGCCTCTTCACATTTCTTATTTTTTTGCCCGTACGCCTCGCTGCAAATCCGCCGAATTTTTTTTAAAAAACAGTCTCTGCGATGCCTTTATTGAGGATGACTTCTCTTTCATCGAATAACCGCCCTCCACCCAATCACCCACTCTAATGTCACCCATACCCAAAGCACTAGTCTTTTCTCACTTGATAAGACCACTTTACTGTACCGTATACTGAAGAATGCTAAGCAGTTTACTTGCTTTATATTTTTGTGTCAGAGTCTGAACGCGGACTAACCACTTGTACGCGATGCGATGCTCACGTGCGTAACGCGAAGACCTGGAAACGTTCCACACCTGCGGCAAGTTTTTTTTTTCATCCACATTCATTGCCATTAAGTTATAATTTCTTTAATTCTATTAGTAAGTACAAGTAATTTCCCCTATGTTTTCCTTGCTGCCTGTATTTGTTGGCTTCTCATATTTTGATTAATAAAAATCGGGGCCCTCGGTGAACCCCTGAACCCCCTTTCTTCTCGTTCATACCTCTAAAAGTGTCCATGAGAATCACTCCATGAGCCACTCCAATGTAATTACATTAATGTGAAGCGCACACACTTTATCAATAGAAGGTCTGGCAGACCCTCGCTTAGGTGCCGCTCCGCTCAGATCAAGCAAGCACTGGACAGCAAACCGTGTTGAATAAAGTTGTTTTTCTCTCCCTCTGTTGTCAGATTTCAGCCGCTAAGGCAGATATGAATGTTGCGCTAACTGCACAACATTCATATCTTTATTAAATACATCGTGCGGAAATATAAGCACCACGCGGCTACAAAATGACCGACAAGCCAAGTGGACTAACCCTGGCGCACCTAGACCCCGGACTACAGATCTTGTCGAATTAGGTTTCCCTCTCTCTTTCTCTCTCTTTCTCTCTCTGTCTCCGCTAAGATTTCACCCATTCTCCCAATTCAAAGAACTATGTAGTATAATATTTTTAATAAACGCGTCTTGCTAGATCGGAGTAGTGCGCGGCTAGAAAATGAATCAGAAGACAAGTGGGCACGTACTAGATCCTCTGAAGTGCTCTGAGGGCGGAGCGAGGGAAGCGCTTTTCATGATTGTAGTTGCGCAGTCGCACTAGCGCTCGTGCTAATAGGGTATGCGCAAAGACCTAGCATACACTTATCTGAGCGGAGGGGACCTAAATCTTCAGCTAAAGCTCTCAGATACTGCAATTCCTACACCTGTGAAATCATTTGCTCAGACTCCAGCACGCACACACATAGGAGGTAGAAATTTTGAGGCTAACGAAGAATACGCGAAGGAGCTAAGGACCATGCCACGAGCTATGGAACAGAACATCTTAGGCGTAAAGTTAAGGGATTGAAAGTCAGCGGTGTGGATTAAAGAGCAAGCTAGCGTAGCCGATAACTCCGTTGAGATTAAGAGGAAGAAAAAAGATAGGTTACTGGAGATTGGTGCGAGGGGCCATCATTCAGCAGTGAACATAAATCAGGCTGTTGTTGTTGATGATGATAAGAAAAGCCGGCTCAAACAGCGGACATTGCCATTGTCTCAAGCGCTTCGAAGCAGTGGGCAAAGCTTCTTCCGCAAAATTGCCTGCTGTGGCCTTGGAAAGACAGGCGCAGACGCCTACATTATCCGAATAGGCGTGGAACACGAAACTTGCATCAATTTTGAATCGCCGTCCGAGTTTTAACTGCGCATTGCACCAGGGACATGCCTATGACCATTCCATGCTCAGTTGCGATGCAGCGGCTAAAGTTTGGTTTTTCATTGCTCTACTGGTAATAATAGTAATATTTGGGGTTTTACGTGCCAAAACCACTTTCTGATTATGAGGCACGCCGTAGTGGAGGACTCCGGAAATTTTGACCACCTGGGGTTCTTTAACGTGCACCTAAATTTAAGCACAAGGGTGTTTTCGCATTTCGCCCCCATCGAAATGCGGCCGCCGTGGCCGGGAATTGCTCTAATGGTAAGATCGTACATAAGTCGAGGATGAGGAGATGCTCTGTCACGACAATGTCATGATAATGATGACGGTGACGGTAAAACGGAAAGGATTACATAGACGGAACGTATGGATGGACGGTCACAGCAAGCCCAGTTGTGAACATATATTTGAAAACAAGATAGCATGCCTACGCAAAATGTTTCTTATCGAAATGAAAATAAAAGAAAGACGCAGTGACCTGGTAATGGTGACGGCTACTACTTTTCGCATAGCAGCAACGACAATATAAATATATATGTACTAAGAAAATAATACTGAACCACGTCATAGAGCCAGGCATCAACAGTGCACAGTCCTATACACCGCGAACATATTAATATGAAAAGCAAAGGCAAGTCGCCTTCGCCTGCAAATCTTCGTTGGATACGCCAAGGAAGCCGTCATCTGAAGGAAACCCTTTGAGGCCCGCCACAATGGTTTCCAAGCAAACTATTTAGAAGATGGTGAAGGGGTTTAATAAGTCTCTTTATTCGAATTTCTGGATACAACCACGTCTGGACTATTTTCTTGGGTGAAAGCGAGAGGGGTAAAAAGTACGCTGAGATTGCGGGGCATGAGAGCTAAAGCAACACCTCCAGGCCGGTGTTTGCGAGAGACCTGAGAAGCTAGCCTAGCACGTGCTTGTAGTGCTGTGACTCCCCCGAAATTGTGGTTTAGCCACGTAAAACGGCCGAATTTAATTCATTCTTCCCTCCGAAACACCCAACCGTCGTCGGGTGAATGCTGTCGAGAAGCGTTGCGATGCATGCTCTTTGTCGTTTAGGAAATTCTCAAAATTTTCACGATAAATAAGACTGTTGACCTTGATGCGTCTGCTCCAAATGTAGTATTTTACTTTCATTTCCCTGGCTACTGTTCGACTTGGAGCAGGAAAAAAGTATTACAGAAGAGACTGCAGTGTGCGCAATACTTCGGTGCCATCCAGCCGAAGCGGCGAGAAATACGGCATGGGTCTTGGCCTCAGCAGTTTGGCCTCAGAAGAACACGGCGTCTTGATCGCCTACTCGTAGCCGTATTTGTCGACAGTGATATCTGGCCCTGATTCTGATTCGAGTTGATGCTGCGATCAGTCAAGTCTACCCAATAAGTTTACAAAAATATTGGTAAATCTTTAAAAACAAAAAAAGCTCACCGACGACTACACCCCAGCGCGCACCCATTCTCTAAAGGGCGACAACAATCCCATAATTATTTGCACACCCCAGCGCGCTCCCATTCTCTAAAGTGCGACAAGAATCCCATAATTATTTGTAGAAATATGTAGAAATTTTCGCAAATTCTCAGAAATCGTCCGCCACACATAAGACAGAACGGACGGGAAAGGCAGAGGACGAGAGTGATGGCGGATAAGAACCAACGTGGCCGCGAAACACTTCGAGGCCGGAGGTGGGAAGCGGCAAAGTGTGAATAAACACTCAACAGTGGACGCTGCAAAACAAAGTTTGGTTATTAAGCAACAGCCCCCAAGATAAAGTGCAAGACGCGGTCGTAAAAGCACGCCTCGGGTGAAGGTGTGTCGACACCAGTTCTGGCGACATTTGAGGGGGACACGAAGATCGCGATGAGATACAAGGTCGACGTGGGGCCGGCCAACTAGCCGCCTGCAAACCCTCGAGACGATGGAGAGGTGGCGCCTCAGCATGAAGTTCAAGGTAACTAGACAAGGTACCTTGCATGAGAGATGAAGGAACGAATTCTACAGCGTCCGTAGGAGTTTTATCCAAATGCCTTAGCAATTTTTACACTCTCTCTTTAACTGTCTTTTTTCAGACTGGTGGGGATTAATAGAGCTAGGCACAGTGATAAGATATTTGACGCTATGTTTAGTTCATGGCCGCGAGAGAGTGAAGGCACGCTGCTGTCGCAACAAAAAGACGGCTCCACGCTTTCCACTCTGCAGCACCAGAGCTTCCACGAGTTGGAGCTAAAATAAAAACAAAAGCAGCATTCCACATGGCCTCCCCAGTCACGTTCCGCATACGGGCACTAGTAACATTAAAACTTCAGATCGTTTGCATAAAGGGTGTCCAATTCCTATCTGGGAGTATCTATGAAGGAAGGATGGAACACACGTGATTAGTACTGCAACTTACAGTGGGTATAAAACGACCTACTGCCTCATTACAGTCACAATTTTTTCGAGCACCAAACAGCTGCGAAATATCATGTCAACCATGTTTGCTGTGAGTAACCATGACTCTTGCCACATGAGATCGGAACTTCACCTTGTTTCGAGGTGACTCATTATCTTTTAGCTTGTGAAATTCGCGAACGTTTCGTTTTATTTTCTGCCAGTTAACTGTCCTAGTAACCTTTAAGGTAGATACCGTTCAGACGATTCGCGTCATCACAACTAAAGTAGGGGTGTCGGTAAATCTACGTAGCTTTGACACATTCGACAATAACGGCCTTCTTTTCATTGACGACGCAGACATTTTAGAGGCTCTACTAAGGCATAGGTGTCCCGAAATCGGGCCAGCACTGGCTCTCGCAGCAGAACCACATGGGCGCATGGCCTACGTAGCCACAGCTGCAGCGGCCTACATCTTTTCGGCATACGCGACACATTTTAGCTAAGAACATTTCCTAAGGCGCTTACATTTAAACGTTAAGGGGCCGAATGCACTGAGCATTTAGTTCGTAAGAATGCTTCGTCAGTGACCAAGCTTCTTCACTAATAATACGCCGGACGTCAATATCAGGTTGTGTCTGCTCTCACCAGGAGTCTTGGAGTAAGACTTTATTTGCGTGCGTGGATTCATACCCAGAACTCTAAAAGTCCTTCCGCAGGTTTATGTTGGCTGTGGCCTATTTGACATATTTTTTGTAAATCTACAAGCTAAGTTGTGGCACTTCCTCAGGTAAATAGGCATGAGATATAGTGCGTTCACTTCAAATCTAAAATGATAGTGCGTCGAACGAAAACGTTCATGACTGACAGGCTCGCATGCCACCTACTATACAGGTCCTGTGCCTCTTCGCCGCTCTGCTGAGCAACGCCCTCGCGGTGTACGTCCCCACGTACGGGCTACCCTTGGCCGGCTACCCTGCCGCTGTGCCAGCTGTGACGACGGTGCACGCAGCCCCACTAACAGCCGTTCATGCTGTCCATCATGCCGTACCGGTCGCTCCCACCGTCCACAACGTGGCTACCCCATACGGCTACCGGACCACCGGAGTGAGCTACAGCCACAGGGTCGACGCCCACCCGGTTCGCGTCCGCTATGTGCAGGGACTTGCTCCGTACGGACTCAACTACGGCTATGGGCTGGACGCCTTCGGTTACACCACTCTTCTGAAGAAATAAAGGGTGAGTAGCTAGAGAGGATTGCATGTGCACTTTCCACCGCATTTTACGTCAGTTTAAGCTAGGATCACCACCTATAGTGAGGTCTTAACAGCGGCGCAGCGCAATAAATCGAGATGAAGCCAGTCGCAAGCACGACAGGAGCAAAGTGCCGACTTTCAATTGACAAGTTGTTCGTGTCGATGTCCCTTTCTGCAATTGGCAGGATGATTCACTGCGCATGTTTGTCATACGTATCTAAGAAAAAGTAGGAAGCCACGAAAGAAGCAACATGAATAAATTTTCAGCTAAAATTTGGTGCCCTTTTTCCTGTCAATCTTGCGTCCACTCCTATCCCCGTTTACTGCGCTGATGTGAATAATGAACCATTACCAACTTGCCTACCCTGCTACTGGTTCATAGAATAGCGCGTTCACATAGTAAAGCCAACTTGTTTTTCATCGATCGGAAGAGCATGAACAAAGGGCCCTCTATGGGAATCAAGCAATATTTTAGCAAAAAATAAAGTACAGTAATAAAGAGCTTCCACGCGAGCAGCTCTACCTCCTTGGCTGCATTAGTCCTGTGGTTTTCAATAGCCCCGCACCACATGCTACCGGTATACATCTTTCGGCACCTTATCTATACTACACTAAATATAAATTCATTCACATAACTTCGATCCGTGTTGGTGCAGCTGTGTGCTCTTCCAATACATAACTAAGCAAAAATGGTGTACTTGAAGTTATGGCATTGCGATATTTTGTAATGAAGGCTTTGTAGATTGAACACGTAATGGCCCTGAGCTGAAGCATGCTACCCCGATTTTTGCTCTACCTTTATCACATTATCTCTTCATAGTGCCGTCGTGACTATTTGGAGCATATATACAGCGAACTTGCGCACGAGATTTTTGCTCTAAGGTTTCTGCATTTATTTCGTGGCATTATTTCATTAATTTTCCAGAACATCAAGGCCAGTCGGAGAACCCGTGACTTCGACGACTTCTAGACTGATCAAATGGAAACAACGACACTTCATCACACCGCTGCCAGTGGCTGCTGCTTTTCTCCTCTGGTCAATTGTCAATGCAGCGACAGCATGAAGAGGAAATGTGAAATGTGTTTGCAGATTTTTATGAATAACCTGACCTAATTAAAACTTGTTCACCCCTTATAGCCTACTTTATTCTCTTTTTTTTTTTTCATTTTATCTCATATTTTTTAATCGAGTGCTTCCCGTTTTACGACAAAAGTCAGTCGCGCGAAATATCCAGTCAGTGAAGCAATCTTTTTCTAAAGATTTTCTGCTGGAACCGAATGCCAGCGCTCAACAAGAATCCTGCGTAATTAACTCTGATATAGTGAATTAGGCTTTGCATGTACATAACCACATTGACATAAATGTTATCAGTTTTAGTTATACAGCATATTTTGAATTCTAAATTGGATTGACCGATTCTGACGTACTATAGCCACCTCCAAGACGTCCCTGATCTCGTTCTTCCTACCAGTGTTGGCCGAGGTGTCTCACTACTTGAGTGAGTCAGGCACACCACCTGCCATGATAGCACAGCATCTATGACAGTGTGCTGCTGAGTTTAAGGTCGCGGGTTGGATCCCGGCCGTGACAGCCTCTTTTCCATGGGGGCGCGATGCAAGATGGTACCACTGATTTAGGTAAACGCGGTTAATAACACGTGGATCAATAGCCGTGTCCACGCGCCTCGTAACGAGGTGATTGCCGTTTCCACTTGAAAGACCTGGAATTTATTACATTTTTTAAACACACATGCCATTCACTCTCTCTCTCTCTCTCTCTCTCGACAACTTATCCACTTTAGTCTTCCCTTGAAGCGCAATCTGCGTGAACTTCCATGGGTGGATTCACTTGGGAAAGAACGCTGCAGTCCGGAGATGGCTACTACCACTTTGAAGTAGCCCTAAGAAGCCAATGCGTCCCGATTCGACCAGGCAGGGCAGATGCAGTAAGGCCGCTTCGCCGTCTCTCACACAAGCTCTCGTCAACTGCGTGTAATGCACCAAATATAAGGCGCACTGCAATGCGCCTAACCCTTCGCTTTAATACCGACCACCATCTTTGAGCGACAAAGACGCGAAGCTTCTCTTCTGCGTCGCTTGTAGTTAGAAGATGCCTTCGCGAAAATGAAGGTACTTTCTTGCTGTTTAAGAAAGGCTGGGCTCTGCGAGCGAATTTAACTATGTGGTTCTCTCAATGTTCGTGCAAGCATTCACCCCATCTTATCTTCGGCTGTCTTCTCTTATATTTCTATTTTCTTCTTCAGCGTAGGGTATCCAGCTGGACGCTTTACTGGTTAACATCCCGGCCTTCCCTCTTTTTTGCTTTCTTCATTCTCTCTATCGTCGGGGTAGAGTTATTAAATCTCCAGAAAGAGACTAAAAATTTTATGTTTTTTTAAAAGGGCTCTCTTTCGAAAGACCATTTCTGGTTATTGTTTCTACATGCAGTAGTTCCGTCGATGGTTCTTCTATAAATATTTGATATAAGTAATTGTGACAACATCTACCTCTTTCCAAAGTGCACTTTAGGCGTAAATCTAAAAGAATAAAATTTAGTTTTGCCGTCTGCGGAGTAGTCAGTACCAGTGCAATAAATACGGTGCCTTTTTAAGAGCCATGAAAAAATTTCACTACAGAAAAATTTTGTCTCTAGCAGCCAGTGATCCTACCACACATTTTGAGTCCGTTCTTCTCATAACTGGGGCAAGCACAAATTTTTTAGCAAAATGATACCATTCCTGTCCTTATTGACTTAAAAACGGCAAGCAAAACATGGCACCAAAAATAAACATTATGAAATATATAAGTAAGGATTTGCAATTAATAGTGGTACTGGCGATTATGGCGCAAACGTGATGCCCCTTCCTGCAATTTGATTTAAAAAGCCGCATTTTTATTACACCACGACAGTCCCTGCTGAAACGCGCAATCGAGATAATCATTCGGTAGCGTAAAATAAAAGTTTCACGTCCTGTAATATACGTGAACCAGGCTCGCCGAAATAAAGCTGCCCGTTCGCATCAACCACTGCCATGACCCACTGCCACAGACATTCCGCTACCCCAAGGAACAATATAGGAGTAGCCATACCATCTAAATGCATCCCTATGTCCTTGAAGCGAGAAAATAAAAAAGGACGTCCGTAGCATCCTAGAAGTTATCAAAGTTAGCAACATGGCCGGACAGAAATCCTAGAACAAAGAAATGAGACTAAGGAAAATAAGAATATATAAAGAAAACAACAATCACAGAATAATACACTAATACTGCCCTAATAATACCTCCACCAGGCCTCGCCACCAGGATCAGCTGCTACAGAGGCAGGCAGAGGACGCTACCCCTAGGCATGGAACAGCTCGCAAAGTTACGACCAGCGAATTCCTGGTTTATCCTGAGACTGGCGGCGCACCAGTTCCTTCCAGTCCACAACCGTCCGGGTAACTGCGGTTACGCGACAGGTAACACCAGCACCGTCGAGGCAAGACGCTACCCCATGCGAAATCGTCGCCCACCCGATAAATTCCAAGCTCGACTCTTAATGATTGTGTGCGTTATAAAAAGGGGACGTGGTGTTGTGTCGGCTTGCACTGATGTCGATAAGAGCACTCTGCGAAGTGCGCATGTTGCACTAAGTGTTAAAAGCAGAGTGCCTTCGCCAGCGGCACTTTTTCTTGCCCGAGCCAGTAACCCACAAGCATGGTTTAATAAACGTCGTTCACCTGGAACTTGTCGGATCCTTCCGGCACGTCTAGCGCAAAACATAACAAAATCGGTGCCGTGTTTGCCTAATGTGAATGAGCCCTTATAAATGTCGTTGCTTGGGTCGTGCATGCAAAACATTACAATAAAAGTGCCTCGACAATAAAACATGCAAAAAATTTTGTTTCCGACTGAGCCCGCGTACAGCTAACATGAAAAGGCCGACACAACAAAATGTGGACTTGAAAAGCTTTTTTCCAAGATATGTTATTTCAAACTCATGTTTCATGTTTCAAACTTCATGTTTCAAACACCAAGAATTATTCGCACTCGCATTAAAAAAAGAAGTGGCAGTTTCACGCGAAGGTGAAGTATTGCCAGCTATAACAAGGTTTTTCTTTGCGCTAGAGCTTTTCCCACGGTGTTCCAACAATACATTCAGGCGACCCAACAAATACAGCGCAGAGACAGCGCGCCAACGAATTGTTGTGCCTGACCGTCCCTCAGAAAAAAAGGAGGCTTCACTGGCAGACATGCAGCTATCACGGGTGTTGATCACGCCTCATAGTTCCCTCAAGGTCGCTCAGTCAGCGTCTCCCGAGTCTTACGGACAGGCAGTCATGTTCCAGATTTTCGGCTTTTCGAGCTGCTTTTCGGAAAAGGCGGAAATAAACAGCATAAAAAGGTGATCCGGATGGCTTTAAAAGGGACGCTCGCACGCGCAAAGACTAGAGAGAGCGGCGGTTTTCCCGCACAAGAAACGGGGGGCCCGTTAGGCCAAGGATTTGCGGAGATGGCAAGTTCGGCCAGCCTGTCAGAAAGGGCACAGGAAACGGACGGCCCGTTAGCTCAAGGATGTTCGGAGGTAGCCAATTCCGCCAGCGCGCCAGAAATGGCACAGAAAAGGGAGGGCCCGTTGGGCCAAGGATGTGCGGAGGTAGCAAGTTCGGCCAGCCTGCCAGAAAGCCCACAGAAAACGGAGGGCCTGTTAGGCAAAGTTTGTGCTCAGGTGGCAAGCTTGGCGAGCCTGCCAGAAAGGGCACAGAAACCGGAGGGCCTGTTAGGTAAAGTTTGTGCTCAGATGGCAACTTTGGCGATCCTGCCAGAAAGGGCACAGGAAATGGAGGGCCCTTTAGGCCAAGTGCATGCTCAGATGGCAAGTTTGGCGATCCTGCCAGAAAGGGCACAGGAAACGGAGGGCCCGTTAGGCCAAGTGCATGCTCAGATGGCCAGTTTGGCGATCCCGCCAGAAAGGGCACAGGAAACGGAGGGCCCGTTTGGCCAAGGATGTGCGGAGGTAGCAAGTTTGGCCAGCTTGACAGAAAGGGCACAGGAAACGGATGGCCCGTTAGGCAAAGTTTGTGCTCAGGTGCCAAGTTGGGCCAGCCTGCCAGAAAAGGGCACAGTAAATAGAGGGCCTCTTAGGAAAAGTTTGTGCTCAGGTGGCAAGTTCGGCCAGCCTGCCAGAAAGCGCACAGAAAACGGTGGGCCTGTTAGGCAAAGTTTGTGCTGAGGTGGCAAGCTTGGCGAGCCTGCAAGAAAGGGCACAGAAACCGGAGGGCCTGTTAGGCAAAGTTTGTGCTCAGGTGGCGAGTTCGGCCAGCCTGCCAGAAAGGGCACAGAAAACGGAGGGCCTGTTAGCCAAAGTTTGTGCTCAGGTGCCAACTTTGGTGATCCTGCCAGAAAGGGCACAGGAAACGGAGGGCCCGTTAGGCCAAATGCATGCTCAGATGGCCAGTTTGGCGATCCCGCCAGAAAGGGCACAGGAAACGGAGGGCCCGTTAGGCCAAGGATGTGCTGAGGTAGCAAGTTCGGCCATCTTGCCAGAAAGGGCACAGGAAACGGATGGCCCGTTAGGCAAAGTTTCTGCTCAGGTGCCAAGTTGGGCCAGCCTGCCAGAAAAGGGCACAGTAAATAGAGGGCCTGGTAGGAAAAGTTTGTGCTCAGGTGGCAAGTTCGGCCAGCCTGCCAGAAAGCGCACAGAAAACGGTGGGCCTGTTAGGCAAAGTTTGTGCTCAGGTGGATAGCTTGGCGAGCCTGCCAGAAAGGGCACAGAAACCGGAGTGCCTGTTAGGCAAAGTTTGTGCTCAGGTGGCAAGTTCGGCCAGCTTGTCAGAAAGGGCACAGAAAACGGATGGCCTGTTAGGCAAAGTTTGTGCTCAGGTGGCAACTTTGGTGATCCTGCCAGAAAGGGCTCAGGAAACGGAGGGCCCGTTAGGCCAAGTACGTGCGAAGGGCGCAAGTTCGGCCGGCCTGGCAGAAAGGGCACAGAAAACAGAGGGCCTGTTAGGCAAAGTTTGCGCTGAGGTGGCAAGTGCACTTTCTGTGCACTTTCTGGCAAGCCTGCCAGAAAGTGCACAGAAAACTGTTAGGCAAAGTTTGTGCTCAGGTGACAAGTTTGGCGAGCCTGCCAGAAAGGGCAAAGGAAACAAAGGGCTCGTAAGGCCAAGTGCGTGTTCAGATGGCAAGTTTGGCGATCCTGCCAGAAAGGGCACAGGAAAAGGAGGGCCCGTTAGGCCAAGTGCGTGCGGAGGTGGCAAGTTTGCCGATCCTGTCAGAAAGGGCACAGGAAATGGAGGGCCCGTTAGGCCAAGAATATGCGGAGGTACCAAGTTCGTCTAGCCTGCCAGAAAGGGCTCAGGAAACAGAGGACCTGTTAGGCAAAGTTTGTGCTCAGGTGGCAAGTTCGGCCAGCCCGACAGAAACGGCTTAAGAAACTGAAGACCCGTTAGGCCAAGTGCGTGCTCAGGTGGCAAGTTTGACAAGCCTGCCAGAAAGGGCACATGAAACGGAGGGCCAGTTATGCGAAGTCGGTGCTGAGGTGGCAAGTTTGGCGAGCCTGTCAGAAAGGGCACATGAAACGGAGGGCCCGTTATGCCAAGTGCGTGCTGAGGTGGAAAGTTTCGTGAGCCTGCCAAAAAGGGGCACAGGAAACGGAGGGCCCGTTAGGCCAAGCGCGTGATCAGGTGGCAAGTTTGGCAAGCCTGCCAGAAATGGCACATGAAGCGGAGGGCCCGTTATGCGAAGTGCGTGCTCAGGTGGCAAGTTTGGCGAGCCTGCCATGAAGGGCACATGAAACGGAAGGCCTCTTAGGCAAACTTTGTGCTCAGGTAGCAAGTTCGTCCAGCCTGCCAGAAAGGGCGCACAAAATGGAGGGCCTGTTAGACAAAGTTTGTGCTCAGGTGGCAAGTTTGGCGAGCCTGCCAGAAAGGGCACAAAGGCCAAGTGCATGCTCAGGTGGCAAGTTCGGCCAGCCTGTCAGAAAGGGCACGGGAAACCGAGGGTCCATTAGACCAAGTACGTGCGGAGGTCACAAGTTCGGCCAGACTACCAGCAAGGACCCAGTAAACAGAGGGCCCGCTAGGCCAAGTGTGTACGGAGGCGGCAAGTTCGGCTAGCATGCCAGTACAGGTCACCTATGGCTGTTCGAATAGGTCGGAACAGATGGGGATGAAAAGGCATAGATAGGCCCAAGAGGAGAAAAGCGGACATGGTCGAGACGTCTAGAATCAAACTTGCGAGGCGATATGGTGACAGAGGCAAATGCGTGAAGGCTAGGATCCAGCCGGAGACCGTGAAAAACTGAGGGACAGTAATTTCCATGCTGAGGTATTTGCGGATATGAGGGATTGGCATCACGCACACAGCAAAAAGGAGAGTTTCGCGAAGATTCAGGCGTTGTAACCGTCGCCTAACCGCATTGCGAACGTCTCGTTGTAAGCAGAGGGACAAAAGGAAGCGTCCTGTGGGCTGCTACAAAAGCCGTTTACTCGCACTGGAAAATAAAGTCAACTGCCTAGCATCTAAGGAAACAGCGCGCGCGGGTCTGTGAAGGTAGCCTTTCCCAGTACTTGAAGGCTGCTGTGTAAAATTGCAGCTACGAGGTGCGCCTGGCAAATCAGCCGCTTTGACCTTCTTCGCGACAGAACCTTCGGGGAAACCCGGAATGAGCAACCCTGTCGAGATCGTCTGAAAGGGTTCGTCTGAGGCCAGAGAAAAAAATCAGGAAGAAGAGCTGTAAATTGCTTTGTTATTTTTTATTCATTTTGTATTGAGCTTAGTTGCGCATTAAACGCTTGAGAAGCGTAAGGAAAACCAAAAGAATTTGTCAGGTTATTAGCATTTTCAGCTCAAGTTAGCTTCGATGTTTACCTTCATGAAAACGTGACAGCTGAACGCTTGAGAAAAGAAAGCGTCGCTGTTCTCGTTTCTTTGGTTACACGGAGATGTAGGCTGAAGATAAAAATCCTCAGTGTAATTTTATTACGACTTGTTTCGGATAGTCGCAGAATGAACTTTGGAAGTTTTTTTTAATAATTATCAGACTTGGTGATTTATTTTAATCACTCTAGATCTGCGTCGTATTATGCAACTGTATGTGACATGAATACGGCCACCTACTCGGATGGAGCGTAGCTTTACTGTACCACTATTTAGAAGTGCGCTAGAGGAAATGCGGAATAAGTCGGGCCTTCTGAGCCAATTTAGTAACATGGCAAAGGTTGTAGATGGTTTTCTCTTTTGTTTATTTCGCAAGTTAGTATTATGTAATGAACAAGTAACTATCATGTGCTAAGTATTACGGATATGAATTATTCTAGGCTATTTCTGCCTTCACCTTCCTGATCTGTGGAAGCTATAATTCATGGTTGCTTAGTTTCATTACATAAACCATTTCGTGTCTACTTGCAAGAGCACATAATTGGAAATTTCTTGGTACTTATCCGGATCAATGTGAACCTTGTGCTTCATGGTTTTGTGTTAAATAAGGGGTTGTCAGATTATTTGAATTTCTACAGTCTGCGCATGTGATGGCTCTTGCGGCATTCTGTGTGGCTGGCAACGGTTTCTCCTCGAAGCTTGTCGTCTGCATTTATGCACTCCAGTCAGAACCCGCCTATCAAGATGCCTTTCTCCAGATGATCATTCTTGGAAGCTGCGGCTCCATGGCTTTGAGCAATGCAGACATCAAGCCCACCAATCTGCATCAAACATCTCAATTTCCCGAAGCACCATCTGTCGGCGGGGGTGCTGTTGTGCCTGACGATCCCTCAGAATAAAGCATTCTTCACCGGCATACATGCGGCTATCACGGGTGCTGATCAAGCCTCATCTTTCACTCAGGGTAGTTCAATCAGCGACACCTTATTCTTACGGAGAGGCAGTCGTGTTCCATATCTTCGGCTTTTCGAGCACCCAGATATGATAGCTCGCTTCAAGACAACGTCTCCCCTCCTGACTGTCACTAAGACGCCACTGATGGATGACGAGGTTACTGTCGACAACTCTCGGGGAAAGCGTCGGCGGTGGGTTCACAGTTAGCCACGTGGTTGCATCGTATTGTGCAACGTAGGAGACCCATGGTACGTTGGGGAACGGGAGGTGGTGAATGATTCGCGTTTGTCATTGGCCATTGAACTCCCTCCACGAGGGAAAGACGGAAATAAACGGGCATAGAAAGCGGATCCGGGCGGCTGTGAGAGGGACGTTCGGACCTGCAAGGACTCTAGCATGTAATGTGCTCCGATAAGTTGGAGCCGTGTATGCAAAACTGAATCATGTACCTTTTTTAATATATTCTCGTTTTTCGTTCTTTGCACGTCGCTCGGAACCCTTCTTTCTCCCAGCATCTGGCACGGCACCATTTATGGAACCTGCGTGGACGCACGGACCCCGACTTCAAAACATATAAGGTGCGTTAAAAGCGCTGAAACAATCAGGAACGTTGGGAATGGCATTAACAGCGTCGCATTTAGATGGTCAACGAGATTCGATTGGTAGAGTACTTGGGAAACTATCAGTGTCAGCGCTAGATTTAGCTAGACGCTTATTAGTCCTTTATGTTCAGACAAGTGTAAGCACTAGGGTGTGGTAAGAACTCTACCACTCAGCTGGAACGCTAATCAGTGTGCACACGACGCTCACAGGATCAGTGGAAGCCGTGACGCTGCTCCGGTAGAGCGTATGGAGCAGAGCGTGAGCGTGATCCATCTTGTTACATAGTGCGGAACATGACTGAACAACAGCTTCCCTAATTTTATACCCCACGTAAAGTTCATTCTGCGCGACGTTGCAGCGCAAATTTTGCAACTAAGCGCCACTCCGCGTTTCTATATACGCCCTACAAACCTTTGTGCGTGGGCCGAGCGTGCGCGTAGATACTGTGACAGCACGGTGGTGGTGGCCTGAACGCGCCTCTAGGGTCCTATTTGCTCATGCCATAAAATAGCTCTCGTAAATAGTTCTGAGAGTAAGAAGAAACATTTTTAAATTATTTTGGGTGCAAACGCAAATGAAAGTTCCAACACGCATATTCCAACTGTGACGAAAAAATAATGAAGGTGGGAAACGCCCTTGGACATCAGCTCTACCGAGTCCATGACGAAGCACTCGTCACGTATGAATTTAAGGCCTTCGAAGAATATTGTGAATTTGCTTGATATAAAAGTTATGTACTACAGCGACCATAGAGACATCACAAATGTGGTAAAATAAAAAAAACGCAGAAAAACTACGCGATTACAAGCAAAAAAATTGTACCGGATTGAAAACGATAATATTGCAATTGCAAAAGAATTTTTAAAAATTAGAACTGTCTGCTAAGGTAATTAGGACAGAGTTTTTTTCCAAATTGTCACTTCAGCTTCGCGCACAATACCCTGTGCCTATGCAACGCACCCAAGTAGGCTTGAAGGTCCCCTTTAGCCTCATCAATGAACAGGCCTGCGCCTGCCCGGGCACATGGTCTGAATTCCGCACCTGGTCCTGGCTAAAGAGAGTCACGACCACTAAAAATTACAATATAGCGGGCTCGGTGATAGGCTTTCAGCTAATCCTGGGCCCGTGCAGTGCTCTAGTACCAATACGCGCAGTTTACAGAATTGTGATATCTTTATTGCCGAGTTACAAAGTTGTAGGCAAAAGTTGAAAAGTTGTAAGTTACAAAGTTGAAGGTATCTCCACAATGTTGTTGCAAATTTCGGAACTTACAGCATTTTTTATATCGACATCTTAAGTACAAAGAGTGCTTCCTGCTCTGTGTAGATTTCAAATTCTATTATAGCACGAAAACTTCCTTCACTTCTGTGCAGTGGACTCCGAACAAGAAGAATTCTACTTTTTCATGTAATTAATAGGACCTCCCGAGCTAAAGCTTCCTCTGCATCTGTAAGAGATTACATATCTGGGATATCTTGTTTTAGAGCGCAGCTCTTTGGCGTCCGTTCCTGGGTTTCGCGTCGTCGTCGGCGTTGTCGTCGGCGTCGGCCTCGTAACCAGCTCCGCCCCCCTTTCATCCCCCCAGCGCTAGCAGCGACCGACTGATACCGCTGGATGCCGCTGACGCCGCTAGAGAGTCAAGATAACGTGACTGCATAGAACACCGTCGCCGCCATGCAGAAAGAGTATCAGTCAAAGGCATCAGTCAGTCGCTGCTATCTCTTCCCTCCTCCCTTTATCGTGTTGTCCGCTTGCTGCGCGCGCTTCTGCCCCCATCGTTTGCCGCTGGGTGTACACGCCGCCCCCCTCCGCTTCCGCTTACTGCTGGTTGCTCTCGACGGCGGCGATGAGCCTCCGCTTCGGCGGCGCGAACTGCAGGGTCTTCTCGGCGGCGGCGATGAGCTTCTGCTTCAGCCTCGCTTACTGCTGGTTGCTCTCGACGGCGGCAATGAGCCTCCGCTTCGGCGGCGCGAACGGCAGGGTCTTCTTGGCGGCGGCGCTTAGCCTCTGCTTCCCCCACGGCTGTGACAACCTCGCGAGGCACTTGTATAGATCTCGTCTTTGAGAATCAAGCATTGGTGTACCAAGTCGAACATATATCAGTCTATTTCTCCGACCACAAAGCTTCCTTCATGACTGTCAAGAACTGTTAGTGGAGTCTTTGTTAAAGGAATACGTGTGAGAAATAAAAAAAAAATTCTGTGATAGCGCATACATGTGTTGCTCGATTTCTTTGCCTCAATCTATCCAAAAGGTGAAACAGCTTATTTGCTGCGCTCAAATTTCGCATTAGGAAGTAACGTAATCGTCGGTAATTTTTTGTATAGACTTCTGCATTTGTAAATATTGTTTCAATTTTTTTATCTCACCAATATTTATCAACTTCTAAAAATTTCAGGCACCATATCAAAATGCTGCTTGCTCGAATCGGTAGAAATCAGCATTTTGTTTGAAATGGCACAAATATAATTCATATAGTCTCGGTAGCTGTACAAGAATGACCTATCTCTACGTTTTACACGTTTTGAATTGTGAAATTGGAGTTGGCCTCATGGTATACCTTCCTCTTAACGACACAGAACAGCACTTGTCGATTCATTTCTCTTCAAGACCAGCAAGAAATGCAACAAGAAAACAGCAAAGACTGTATTTATTTCTGCTGTAGTGAAGTTTCATCTCATCGCACCAAACTTCTTATTCTCCTTAACGAGTTCATTTCTTCGTTCAACTGCAACCAAACATCACTGGGTCGCCCCACTAGGGTCTCTCATACCATCTATATCTGTTCACATGCCCCCTTGGGACAAGGAACTTGTCGAATTTCGGCAGAAGAGGGCCGAGTTATCACGGAACAAGATTACGACATGCTACAACGTGGCATCATTCAGCCTTCTCAAAGTCCTTGGTCGTCACCTGTCGTTATAGTGCGCAAAAAAGATGGCTCCATTCGATTTTGTATTGATTATCGCCGCCTAAAGAAGATTAAGAGAAAAGACGTTTACCCGCTGCCTCGGAAGAGATCTCCGCTCTGTCTATGGGCAGCTTCCCGTGGCTGAGACTGACCGCCCAAAAACAGCTTTCGTCTCTCCCGATGCCCTGTACGAGATTGACGTTATGCCGTTCGGGCTCTGCAATGCGCCCGCTACCTTCGAGCGCGTGATGGATACCTTCCTTTGCGGCCACATGGGGAATACTTATTTATGTCACCTAGATGACAGTAATTTTCTCAAAAGATTTTCAGGCACATCTCGTCTATCTGCCCTAAATTGTAATCTGTCTCACTTCAGCTGGTCTACAGCTCAACCTGAAGAGCCAGCAGATTAACTATCCTAGGTGACGTTGTCTCGAAAGACGGCATCCTGCCGATCCCGACATGCTTTGCGCAGCCTCTGAGTTGCCGAAGCCCACATCTACCAAGGCCGTGCGAAGTTTCATAGGCATGTGCTCTTACTTCCGTCGCTACGTACGGAACTTCACCTTTATCATCGCACCCATGATGAAGCTGCTTACCGCAAGCAAAAGTATTTCCGCGTGGTCATCAGCATGCGATGAAGCCGTTGAGAAGCTATGCGGGTTGCTGACTTTACTGCCCATTCTCTGCCATTACGACCCAACCATGCCGACAGTGGTTCACACCGATGCTAGTGGTGCCGGACTTGGCAAGATTTCGGCCCAACGGACAGCCGCGAATTAATACGTCGTCCCTAATGCGAGCCGTACCTTTAAGAAAGCTGAGTTCAATTACCCCGTCATAGAGAAAGAATGCTTAGCCATCATTTAGGCATTGGGTAACTTTCGCCCTTACCTCTACGGTCGTCCTTTCAGCCTCGTCACTGAGCATCGCTTCCTTTGTTGGCTCTTCACCTTGATAAACCCGTCGAGCCGCATCGGCCATTGGGCGCTTCGCCTACAGGAATATGACATACGTGTCATATATCGCCTCGGTCCAAAGTATTCCTACGCTGACGCGCTCTCCCGCTTGCCAATGACACGTGATGTGGCTTCTCTTTCCGTTCCCTCTACGACCTCAGATTTGTAACTATTGACCGCCATTGATATGCCCTCCGGGCAACGCAATCACCCATCGCATACTCCGCTGCTCGACTACCTTGCCGCTCCATCCGCCGTTCCTTCAACGCGGACGCTACGCCGTCAAGTAGCCCACTTAGCCGTGCGAGACAACATCCTCTACTATACCAGCCATATTCCCAAGAGTCGGAAACGGCTTCTGGATATCCCTCGTCACATGCGCTCCGATATCTACGCGTACTTCCATGCCGGCCCTCGGGGCGCCCACATCGGCGTCCTAAACACCTTCATAAGGCTGTGAGAACGATTTGACTGGCGTGGGATGTACCTGTTTGCCCAGCAGTGCGTTCGATCATGCACCACCTGCCAACAAAGCAAGACCCCTCCACAGCGCCCTCCTGGCGCCCTACAGCCGCTATCGTGCCCTGCTCGACCATTAGACTGCGTCGGCATCGACCTCTATGGCCCGTTTCCGTGCAGCGGATGTGGAAACAGGTAGGTTACTGTTGGTGTCGATAACTGGACGCGCTACGCCGAGACCACGGCCCTTCCCGCCTCAACCGAGTGCGACCTTGCGATGTTCATTCTTCGTACCTTCGTCCTTCGCCACGGTGCTCCCCGAGAGCTACTCAGCAACAGGGGTCGTGTCTCCTTGTCAGAAGCAATACAATCCCTCCTGCGCGAGTGCAAGATCATTCACAGGATATCGACCACGTACGACCCGCAAACAAATGGTCTCACGGAGCGATTTAACCGAACACTCGATGACAGGTTGAGGGTGTACGTTTTCTCCGACTACACCAAATGGCATACCATACTCCCGTTAGTTACGTTCGCATATAACACCGCAATGCAAGCGACCACCGGTTGTTCATCTATTTTTCTCTTGTATGGATGTGAGCCTTCGTGTCCACTGGAACTATCCTGCCCTACCAACCTGACCCGTCTGAGTGCACTACAGTTTCTGAAGTCACCCGATACGCTGGGCACTGCCGTCAACTGGCTCTTTTGCTGACCAGCGAGGATCAGGAGCGTCAGAAAACGCGAAGTGACAGTCACCAGGGTACGCATTCGAATTCCGGAAAGGCCCCGGTGTCAACAGGAAAACAGGAGAAAAGCAACGCGATAACTTGAAAGCTATTGATCATTTTGACGATTGTCCGTATTTGTCCCTGCAGAAATTTTTTCTGAACTTTGATTAGTGGGCATTGAAACAGTGTTATTTCGCGGAAAATTCGCTTCTCCGCGAGTCATGTGAATCGAAGACGACACTCTCTGTCCTTAGCTTAGCGTTCTTAAGCATTATAAGCTGTAAATACTCGATGAAGGAAACAAGCTTATTAACGCCGCAACGCAAGTTGTCTACTTCACGCGGTAGAATACCATTTATGCCTCTAGATAGTTTTTTCGTGGCAGGCCAAAGCAATGTATGCAACCTTTACATATATTTCATGCGATGTCGCAATATATATATATATATATATATATATATATATATATATATATATATATATCAACGGGTGTCAAGAAAACTGCCTGCGCACGATGACTCACAACCCGGTTATTCAAGCAAATGCGGTATGCCGGCCCTGATCGCGTTGGCATCCATGAGCGATAGCCAACATTTCGACGAGATGCACGGACAAGCTGAGTAAACCGCCGATTGAGCAGACGATGGAGAGATAGTACAAACAAAGATTTCAAGGCGACAAGACACGTGGTTTATTTCCAACTGCCTCGGGGATAGCGAAACCCTGTCTCAAGTAAAAGTTCTTGCTGATTTATAGCTTGCCCTCACTTGCCGACTTGCACGTTAAACTCGAATATCTCCTAATTATCTCGTCTTTAATATTCCGGTATCGAAAGATGCATGCCACAAGAAACTGGAGGTCGACACTATATATAGACTGCTACCGGTGCAAATGCTAAAGAGTGAGCGATAACCATGGCGTCACCAACTAGCGAGTCCCGATTTGTCAGCATTCCTGTTGACCTCATGAACAGCTCAGGCAGAAAATACAGAAATTACTTTTATGAGTCCCTAACCCATTTATGCAAAGAACAAGAAATGGTGTTGGACAAGTCTTTACATTTGCAGGCACACCTTGTTTCAAATACCAAAAACAAAGTGGGTCGCACGTGCTCATTGGTTCTGAAGTTAGTATAAAAGTCGGCCTGCATCACCAGCCGGCCATCATCTCTTTGAGCTCATTCAAGCTACGAGGAATCAACTCAGCCATGATTGCCGTGAGTAGACATGTTTTTTACGCTTCAGGAAGTAGAACTCCAAGCTTTTTCTTTTCACTTTAGCCCTTTGCTAGTGAACCTAAATCCCACTTAATCGGAGACAATTTTTCTAGCACGTAATACTTAATCATAAGATGAAATTGGTTGCAGGCAACGCCACGCTGTCAAGGCAACTAACTGCACCGCCTCCTTGTGACCATCACAAATCGCTGATGCATGCGTAGCGTTTGTCTTATATATATTGGGTGCGAGCTACCTGAGCGCATTGAACGTGTGTAGTGTCATTGCCGACGCTATACAACTACACGCTTAGCATCAGGGACATCACTTGAAGTACGCTGACAGGCAGAAAAATTATTGCTTTCTTTGGTTCTGGAACAGAAATGGTAACGCCGGTCCGAAAGCCTTGCTTCTCGGATTACGAGTGTCAGGTCACTTCGATAGCATTTGACATTTTTAAATGCAGGCGTGACGAGCTTTTTGTTGCAATTTCTCTTTTGTTGATCTCATTCTAAGCACCTCATCAAGTTCTAAGACCTCCATGTGGCATGGCCGACACGTTCTGTTTCCAATAAACTATCGCTCTAGCTATCGCTCACTTGGTAAGGTTCGGATGTAATAAAGTTCGGTAATAAAGATCACCATTGAAACCATATCTACTGTTTTATCAAAAAATTACCCCCTGTTGACGACCAAACCAACGTGTGAACCGTCTTACAATGTTCGACCTACCTTCACACAGAAGCACCAATGCTTACGCGCCCTTCACCGGCGCATTCACCTCATTATATTTGTGAAGGTACTAACAATATTCAGCCTCAGAATTGATTTCAGAATTGCCAATTAAAATTCTATGGACACATAAGGACAGTGCGAAGAGACACGGTATTCGAAAATCGTGCTCTTGGAGCTACAAGCGCCTTCTTTTCACCAGTGGCAAATTTCTCACCACAAAGAAACATACGATGCAATAACTGGTAGCCATTTCACCTCAAGAATCCCCGAAACCGTTTTCTTTACGACATCATGTTGTAGCTATGGCTAGACCTGAGACTACTTAACGGTTGGCTCAATACGAAAAATATATTTACGGCAGCGGCAAACACAGGAAGGTTAGCTTTCGTAACGTTTTCACGCTGTTTCTCTGGCAAAACAAAAAAAATGCATTAATTCAGTGCGGTTTGGCCATCACGTTTGCAATTCCGCTGTCTGCGCGCGAGACAAAGCCAGAAATTCAAGTTGTTCATTAGCTTATGTAGCGCTGACAAGCCTACCAGTGAGTAAATACCAGAGTGTCCAGAAGGAGTGTACGTTACTAGTCTCGCATTCGTATATGTTCTGCCACTCAATGACAGGAGTCCTTCGCTTGTTTCTCCTCTTTTGATGTAGGTCCTCTTCCTGTTTGCCGCTCTGATGAGCAACGCCCTGGCAGCGTAAGTCCCTACGTACGGCGTGCCACTTGCCAGCTACACGGGCGCCGTGCCAGCTGTTCACACTGTCCATGCTGCCCCGGTAGCGGCCGTCCATGCCATCCATCGAGCGGTACCGGTCACTCCCACAGTCCACAACGTGGCTACCCCGTAGGGATACCGCACGACGGGCGTTAGCTACAGCCACAGAGTTGACGCTCACCCGGTGCGAGTTCGCTACGTGCATGGCCTTAGTCCGTACGGTCTCAGCTACGGCTACGGCTACGGCTTGGACGCCCTAGGATACGCCACAGTCCTGAAGAACTGGTAAGCAGTATAACGATTCTTCCGTTGCGAGCAAGCTTCATCCAACCTGCCCAACTATGTGGCAGCTCGCAACGAGGCGTACAAAATGCACAATATTTAACTAACATCAACCAATATTGCGTAATTAAACACGCATCCTTCAATTACAAATGTCACTCCAAGATGGAAAAATGTAGTGCTCTTTATGAAGCTTGCGGGATACGGAATAAACAAACGAATCTCGGCGTCACCCTTTACGAGCCCACAGCGACATCGAACATTGGCGCATGCACAACCTTTCTCAAGAGAAACGAAATCACTGGAGGCATGTACGTTGCTCAATCCTGTCCTCGTGCTGCTTCCGTGGATCTAGAGAGTGAGGCGGAAAGCTCGTCACCCGCTCCAGAACGTTCTAAAGCTGCGGATGCACTCTACTAGGCCTTCCGAAGTTAGCTGCCGGTTCATAGCCAGGTTTTTTTTTTTTTTTTTACTAGTGTTGTACCACTAGCTTGACAGCACGGTGTAGCCTCATAGTGAAGGCTGTATACATTATCTGCAGCTCATAACGCAAGAAAAATTACCTTCGCCCACGCTAATGAGCGCAGAACGCAAAGGGCTGCTCGTCGCCGATACTGCGCGTAATTTTTGCGCCTAATGCGATACGAAGCAAGTCTTCTTCCGTTGGTGTTACAGAAAATTTGCCCTTGTGGAATAGTTGTCGATCAGTGTTGTCCACAATTTTTATTTTCTTAATGACGTAGTTTCATTTGGTAAACACAGCGACAATTCAATAAAGTAATCGCCTTCTTGAATAATATTATTGCCAGTTCCTGTATTTATGAGCATACAAAACTGTACGTCCCTTCCTCCTCTTCTAATTACTCCTACATATCCCGTTTACTTTCGTACATACACCAATTCTGTTAATAGGGGCATACTAAAAATGTATACTAGAAACACTCCCATCTGACCTGATAAAGTCCTTGTTCGTAGACGAAATTTCGTCACCACTTGGTCACTCTCCACATTTACCCAGTTACTTATCCTTAATACACGGCAAGCATGCCTAATCTGAGAGCGGGGACGTAAAGTAGTAAAGCCAAAGCATTTTGTGTTGGAAGCATCCATGACAGAACATATCAGACTCAACAAATATATATCGAGACACTATTAGGGCCTGTCTAGCATCTTTTGTGATGGGTATCGTACGTGTTCATGAAAGAAATTCTCTTAAACCAACTATGGGTCAGACACTCTCTTTCTTTAAGGAAGGGAGGGACCAAAAGAGACCGCGGGGCTTGTTACTCTGGTACACGTGTATTGTTTTTATAGCTAATGTCTTGCCTTATTTTGCAGAAAAAAGCACGTCTCAATCACGATCAAGCGAAACCGAAGGACCATCATCAAAATGCCTGGCACAGAAGGAGGTGGAAACGCTGGCGTCTCTGTTTTTCGTTTTGCTACTGCGGCGGCTTCAAATAAAGCTAGGAACAACATCAAGAGTTAGTTACCTATTCTTGTTGACTCTGTCACATAGGGCGCTTTACTTTTTTTCACACATTTTGCAAGTACAGCTTTTCACGCTGTATCGGCTTTTTCTGCCTTGTATTCTTTGCCACGCGCTGAATACTAGAGGCGATATGGGGCATCTGTCAGTAATTCAAAATATAGTATCGGCCGCAAGCCATATGAGAGTATTGTGTGCAGAGCGTGCCACATAAAACGCATTTCCATATCCTAAATATAAAGAGTATGCCATGCAGCTAGAAAAAATTAGAGGGATTTGGCGTAATACTTGTAACCAAAGTGAACCAAGCTCACACTACACGTGAATTTGTTGCAGCCAGTATGAGGTTCCCTCCTCCGACGGAAAAACGAGATGTTGCTAACGAGTTTCGAAACGTGGATTCAAATTAACAGCCGTCGCAGCAACGGAATGACACTGAGTATATAGAAAATGCTCCGTTTATTCATTGCTGTGCATTCCATAGAGTTTCAGACAGAAATCACTAACGCGAAGCAGCACTACTCTTCATGGAAGCTGCAAGAACACCTGTTCAGCCAGCACGAGAAGAGGGAGAAGAGAAGATCCACGAACTCCGCCAGCCACCTCACAACTAGTTGAACTTTGCCCAGTAGTACCAACGAATCACGATCTCTTGCTTAGGTATTTAGATACTAGTCCGTAGATATACCAAATTCAAAAACGTATTGTGTTATAAATGCAACAATTTGCAATCAATATGCGTATCTTTCTGTGTTTAGAGAACTAGGATTGCCTGAAAATAAAGGCGATAAAGTGTAATAAGTGACGTCACCCGAACATCTCAAGCCACATACATGAAGTTTACACAAACCCATGTATTACCCATAATTTCCATGAGAGTTGAAAGAATCGCAGTGCTCGCATTCATTTTAGTAAGATTTATAGGAAACTCTGTGATGAATTCATAAAAACGATAATAAAAGTGAGAGACTATGTACACAGAAAAGCGGTGCAAACAGTCTTAGATAAGTGGAAACTTGAGTTTAGGCGCTGTCGTTGACATTGCTAATTTTATTACAACAATGATCGCTACAAACACATTGAACCTGTTGAAGGTAGCACAACACATAATTCAAAATATTTCTGGAGCTGCGTGCTATCTCCCTTTTCCAAAAAGTGCGCCGAAGACGTATGCCTTCTTCGTGAAAATGGCAATGATGTCCCGAACACTGATAATTCATTTGAAGAACACTTATATTTTATATTTGGTGCATAAGGTGCTTCTTCCTCAAGTAATATTTCTTCTCAGTCTCGTGCGGTTTGTATCCTATCGCTCATTGAAGACCTTGTTTTCAAGTATGTGAAGCGCCTCATCCATCCGGCATTGCTTAAAACGTATAGAAGGATACTTGTCTCTGTTCTAAGAAGCATCTTCAAATAGTTCTCTAACGTTTCATACATTTCTTAGCGCTTTGGAAGGTGGCACGGGCAGTGCCCGTGCACAAATTGGGTGGTAGAAGTGCAATTATTAACTAACGACCTATTGGCTCCTCTGCGCTGCGTCAAAAATGTTTGAATATGTATTATATTCCCTGCTTTCTGTTAGTGCTTGGAACATTTTAGTGGATGAACAACACGGCTTTGCATCGGGGCACTCCACAATAATGAACTTGACACCATTTATGACCCATGATTCCAGGATTGTGCATAGCAGCGGCCAATCAGACGCTCTTCACTTTCACATAAGTGAAGCATTTATTGTAGTTTGCCGTGAGCTCCTTATTATAACCTCCCCGAAATCGGTATACTTTCTTCCATCTCTGCACTAGTATCTAAATACCTAAGCAATAGAACGTGATTCGTTGGTACTACTGGGCAAAGTTCAATTAGTTGTGAGGTGGCTGGCGGAGTTCGGGGATCTGTTCATGGCCCTCTTCTCCTAGTACTGTTGACAAATGGTATTTCGTCAGCAATTCAACACTCTTCATTCGTCCTAGTAAGCTGTGTAAGCTGACGACTTACAGTTGTTTAAAACTGTCAACAATTTTCAGGATTGCACTGACCTCCAAAAAGACATTTTTTACTCGCAAATTAGTGACGAAACAATAAGCTGCTCTTTAATGCTTGCAAAACTATGGTATTAAGTTATACCTGGAAAACACACCATGTACAATTTCTATACACCCTTCGGGATGCTCCATTGCCAAGGGTGATGAAATGAAAAACCGTGATGTGAATTTAGACAAAACGCTAAGCCTCTCTTCAAGCGCTACGTATGCCAAACGACGTGCCCTTCACGCTCTTAGTATTGTTTGTCGTATATCACATGACTCCCACTCGCCTGTTGCCTTTATGGTCTTGTATTCCACCACGTGACTTCCACTGATAGAGTATACCTCTGTACTTCGGGGCGCAGCGTGCGAATCTGATTCTGATCTCGTTGAGCCCGTCCAAAATAAATTGATGTCTATTTCGAAGCACCGACTTTGCCGTTATGGCGCCTATGGTCCAGCCCTCTCAAATATACATCAAGTGACACCTTTAAAATCAAGAAGCATTACGTCAGACCTATTGTTAGTCTATAAGGTGGGGTGGTTTATGGCATTGTACATCGCCCAAAGCTTGTTAATCATGTGCAATGTTCTGCACCGCAGAAGTGTGCCAGGAAACAGTCCACATCTCTCGCCCGGCCTTGTTGCAATGAAGACTGTCGTATGGATCGACACCATAAACAATAAGTGTTCTGCCTGTGCTAGCGTATTTCAGAGTTCCTTACTTGTGTATTGTATAAATGTAGACAACCATGTCGTATGATTGACTCCCTTTTACGCCCGCCTCCCCGTTTTCTGTTCACCGATTCGTTCCTCCTTCCCGCATTGTTTTGACTACCATAGATGTCTTCTTTGTACATTTTGTCTTGCATGCTACTTTTTAAGTGCACCAGTACGAAGGCTCTGTAGCTCTTCCTGGGTGCTATATAAACATTTGATTTATTGCTAATATTATTGATGAGAAAGCGACAAATGATCCATTGTGCGATAAAGCCGGCGCATGTAGTCTGTAAATGCGAAACGGCACATAATTCCCCATTGGCTGGGACGTCACGTCACGAACGCGCCTTGACGGAGCAGAGCGGGCGACAGGAAACGCGTGCTGCAGCGACAGCCCACCCCACGCGTCACGTGAGAGAAGAGGCCGTTGCTGCGATGCCACCTTCGCTCTCGGAAGCCGGCGCGCGACCTCTCTCTGTGTCTCTCACCCTTACTGGACTTAGCTGTTGCGTTCGCCTGCCGGCCTTGGTGACCGCTGCTGCTTCGTCAGTCTCTCGTCGCGCAGGATGTTGGTGGCATGCGGCGTTGGGACCGCAGGCTGCTGCTGCTGCTTGCTGGCTCGGGCAGCACGTGCCGCTAGGTACATTTCCCGCAGCGCGAAACTCGAGCGACCGCTCAGTGGCGTTCAATGTGGCAAATCTTTTCGCATTCACAACTCATGAGAAGTGCTTAGGTGTCCTCGAATTATTATTATTATTATTATTATTATTATTATTATTATTATTATTATTATTATTATTATTATTATAACCGCAATAATGTACCTGAACTTACGCTATCTCTCCAGATATGTTGTTCCTAGAACAAGAACTTATTATGGCAAAGAGCAAGGACAATATTATATTCCTAATTTGTTTTAATACTCTCCCCACCTCAATACATGAACATCGAAGTTTATCAAGCTTAAAGAATGCCTTGAAGGAAGGCACATGAAAAAAAAAGAAACATGTCACTTGTATGAAGCTGTTATTTGTGTTTATGTGAGCATTGCAAATGATTTGTACATAGTACCAGTGTCGATTTCGCGGCTTTCCTTTTAAACATTGGCCAAACATGTAGCACCTTTGTCGCTCAATTTTTAGCAGTTCTTGGTAACAAGTGCTGTATGTGGCTCTTGGAGAGAAAGGGCTTTAGTTTACATTTTGGAGCATTAGTTATGCTTGAGACTCTGTCAATGAGATTTTGCCGGGACTGTCAGGTCCCTGCCATACAAGGCCTCCGAAGGCTTCGGCAGACCCGACAAGAAAAGCATGCACGTAAGATCTCGCAGTTATTATTATTATTATTATTATTATTATTATTATTATTATTATTATTATTATTATTATTATTATTATCTTCATAATATTTATGTGCCGAAAATTCTGAACGATTTGCCAAATGGAAGCATTCTCCATTACATCAAAAAAGGCATTGAAAAACGACTTATTCACTGTAACATGGTTGCTTCAACATTTGTAAATGCGGTTCATCATTCTAAAAAAAATGTACACCTTGCCGTCTTGGTGTCGATTATTGATTCTTGCTGTATGTTTTGCTTCTTGTTCGTGTTATGCTTCGCAACTGTTAGTCCTCCTGCATTATCTTGCCAGATGTCTATGGTAAAGTAAATATTGCACGCTCATCCGCTGATTTACCGGGCCAAGTCCCTCAAGCCACTTGTGGCTTTGACAGGCCCGTTTCTTGTATTCTGTATTCCTTCGTGCAATAAAGATTATTGTTGTTGTTGTTGTTGTTGTTGTTGTTGTTGTTGTTGTTGTTGTTGTTGTTGTTGTTGTTGTTGTTGTTGTTGTTGTTGTTGTTGTTGTTGTTGTTGTTGTTGTTGTTGTTGTTGTTGTTGTTTAATATGGAGTAGCCACCAGCATTGTAGGTGACTAAGTCTCTTTCTTTTGTTTTCATTTCAATAACAAAAAATAGACTGCCTTGCGCTACGTGAACTGTCGGTAACCTCCAGCCACTGCAGGAATCTTCCACGATGCACAGCAAGCTTGCGTGAAGGCTTGAACGATGTGTTTTGCTCGCTGTAGTTCTATTCTTTTTACGAAGACCCTATCCGTCGACAACTACTCGTAGCAATAATTTTGAATGCAAAATTACGTTAAAAGGTACAGATGTTACAATCACACTTACCACAACAGTTTCTTTCTGTTCAGCTAACGGCAAAAGTAAGACTGGTCTAGCCGACGTGACTGCTTACGCTGCTGCATTCCACAGTCGTGTAAGTGTGGTGAAAGCCCGTCGTAACAGCACTTGAAGACGCAATACGTTGGAACACGTAAACGCTTAATAAATCTAACCAAGGGGCCACGGGCCACGGGCCACCAGGCGTCTCAGAACGCTAGCGTCATGAGCACCGGCAGCGGCGCTGCAGGCGTCGCATATTGACACTGCACGAGATGAGACCGAGACTGGTGGGACATCGTCGGCGTTAGTCAGCGCCCAGTGGAACATTAGATCCGTAAAGAGCACCGGTATCAGTGAAATCGCATCACTTGCAGGATTACGAGTACAAATATAGCTTTCTTTATGGTTTAGGACAAAAGGCATACCCCGAGAATACATTTCTTTTATGACGGTTCTTTGCGCTCGGTAATCATCGAATTCTTACGAACCAATCAGTCAAGACCATGAAGCCTGGTCAGAGCAAATTTCGTTTTTCAATAATTTAACATCTATCTAGCATTCAAAACAGTTAATATGGACCCCCACTCTAACGCCAACACTCTAGTCGACGGCGACGGTGATGACGAAAATTCACCAGGGGTGTCCATATAATTCCTGTCGGAGAAAAAAGGCAGGTTACATGGCCACTTGCGCATCACTACTGCAGTGCTCTCAAACGTACTGCGTACGAACGAACAACGTATTTACCGTAGTCTGCCGCTGCTTAAAAAACGACAGGAAAACGACACAGGCATTGGCGGTGCAACTTAGCTTATTGATTTGCTTCCTTCGGGATGGTTAAAGATTGTAATAAGCAGAGTTGGCAGCATACCAGGCTGCATTCACCGTTTGTTCATAGGCAGACGGTCATACTCATTTTACGTCGGCCATGTATTCCGTGGTGGTGTCTTCTCTTTTCGCTTGGAACACTTTCAGAAAACAAATCCTTTAAATGTTACTCGAACTATGTTACTACAGATGATTTATCTAGCCAGGAGGATATCCTCTGCTAGAAAACGTCAAGGAACCGAGACAACATTCCTACATAAAGCATTTTAGACAGCTTTTTTATGTTCTTTATCACCTTGCCCCAGCAAAAATTACGACCTCCTCAAAGGCAGAACCAATAGCGTTCAAAGCTCTAGGCACAAAACAGTACTTTCAAAAGAGAACAAACCCTCTTTTTTTGTCCGGCTGCTAATAAAGACGCAGAACTATTATGGATACAAGACGCTTTCTTTAGAAATCTTCTTCACTGCAAAAACAAGCATGGTCGACTGCCCTTCACGGGTAATTGTATCGGAAACTGCAGACGGCCAGACTCTCGCCATCTTCTTACAGAGTACGATTTAAACATTGACGACCGTTTTCAGGGTGAAGGATTCAACACAAGTCATTTTTTTACGGATTTGACGTGTCAAATTATTCCATCATTTTCTGTAGACCGCAAGTATCATTATAATTTCATCTCTCATGATGAGCTATTGATCTAGGTCAATGATTGCATAGAAATATACGGTATGACCCGGTTTCAAAACACGTCCGCTGTCAGCACTGGCGGGTTCCTTGAGCTGCTTTCACTGTACATTCGGTCGACCTATGTATCATGGTATCACTAAATTTTCAGACATACACCATGAGTCTGCATTGATTCATGCATTGCTGTACTTTCCGGTGACATTTATTTGGGCTGAAAAGATTGAAATATACTTCAATATTCAGAAGAATCGCCTGTTTAAGTCTCTTCAGGTATCTCGATGACTGTTGATTGCTTTTAAACGGTATCAACTGGGACGAAGTTAAAAACTTTTTGTTTCTCGACTAAGTTATTCTCACTGTTGTGGACGAGTTACTGATGCATTACTAATTGTTTGTGGTTTTCATGTTTCTATGCCAACAACGTTTTGTTTCTTGTATTTCAGGGAACTAGTCAACCTGACTTGTCAGCTTTTTTTCCCGCACTCCTTCACTTCATGAGTGAATTGAAGGATATATTAGAATATTATTATGCTTACTTTCTCATGTATTTAATGTCCTGGACGAACGCGTATGTTCCCGAAGCCTCAGAACTTAAGTTCTGATGCACGAAATGTCACATAGTGATTTCATTAGGTTTCAATACGAAGCATTATTTGCCTACTTTAGGCACTTTGTGTCCGTCCGTCCGATTTGCCTACTTTAGGCACTGTCTGTCTGTCTGTCTGTCTGTCTGTCTGTCTGTCTGTCTGTCTGTCTGTCTGTCTGTCTGTCTGTCTGTCTGTCTGTCTGACTGTCTGTCTGTCTGTCTGTCTGTCTGTCTGTCTGTCTGTCTGTCTGTCTGTCTGTGTCTGTGTAGTCTCTTAGGCTGCTGTGGTGCCATCGTGGTCAATTAACAGGATACGTATAAGGTTATGCATGACGTGACAAGTGTGACATGAATGACAAGGAAAACATAAATAACGTGACATGCATGTCATGATGAAGCCTCTCCCGCTGTCGTGATGCAGGCGTTGTCGTTGCTTTAACTGCACATATATCGAGAATGCATGACATACCTGTCATGTCATAAGTGACATAACACGCTTGTCATGACATAACATGAATTCAATGAACGGAGTGCAATAATGGCACGCATGCTTTAGATGACATGAAAAGCATGACAACATGCCAAGATGGCATGGCATACATACCTGGCATGACATGCATGACATTCATGACACGACATATATATCATGCCATGAATGACATGGCATGCATGTCTACAAATGACATGCATTTCATGAATGGCATCACAAGTATATTGTCGCGGCGTCACGAAATTCGAGGGGCCAAGCGACAAGTACGGGCTGCTCTAATAGGGCGCTAGTCACTGCTTCTTCTCTCGCTTTCCTTGTGATTTTACAAGTGCCGACATGTCTGCTTATCGTAGTCGTCCTTGCCACACTACAGACGCTGCATTAGCATCGTGCCGATGCGCAACTTAAGCGTATGCACGCACGAAACATATAAACGTGAGTCCCTTGGAAAAATACGGCTCCATGCTCACCACATGCACCCCTTCGGGTAGATACTTGCGGCGTCGCGAACAAGTTTCACCATGTGGCATGACCTCGTAGTCCACGTCATTGAGACGTAGTATAACTGTGTAGGGCCCAAAATATCGCCTCAGCAGTTTTTCTGAAACTCCCCTAGTGGGAATCCAAACCCACACTCGCTCGCCGGGTGTGTAGACGACGAATTTGCGCTGACAATTGTACCGTATTGCGTCCTTGTCTTGCTGGTGGCCGATGCGTACGCGTGCAAGCTGTCTGCCTGTTTCGGCACATTGAGCATATTCTTCAGCGTCTGCATGGATGTCATCAGAATCGTGCAGCAATACTGCATCCAACGTTGTCGTGGCTTCGCGACCGTGTACCAAGCTGAATGTCATACGCTTGGTTTCCTGTTGAGCGGGGTTATATGCGAAGGTTGCATACGGCAAAAGCTCGTCCCAGTTTTTATGTTCCACATCGACGTGCAGACAAAGCATGTCTGCGAGTGTCTCGTTCTAAGGCTCCGTTAGTCCATTCGTCTCGGAATGATAGCGTGTCGTTTTCCGATGGGCTAGGAGTTCGAGAATTGCAGCTAGAAGTTCTGCCATGAACGCGGTACCTCTGTCAGTAATCACTGCAGCTGGGGCGCCATACCGAAGAACATTTTCGACGAAAAATGAAGCTACTTGAGCTGCTGTGCAATATCATGACATGAGTGGCATGGATTCCACTTCATGACATGAATGACGTGCATGGCATGAATGCCATGAACGACATGTCATGCCGTGGTATGTTTGTCTCGACTCGTGAGATGAATGGCAAAATTGACAGCACGGCGTGCATGACATGATTGAGGTGAGATGCGTGTCATGACATAAATGACGTGTCATGCCATCATAGGATGTTGTGGTCTTGCGTCTGTCGTGAGACCACAACACGTTCGTCTATCCGGTAACTTTGTGAAAAGCCCCGAACAATGCTTGATAGCGAGCTGCCTGCAAAATGCTTAGCATAACGCCATTTCCCACAGTACTTGGTGTCTGCACAAATATATGTTTTTAGATTTGGGTTTGCCCTTTTCAAGACGTGTGTGTTAAGCCTACCAACCACTAGGCAGCGAGCCGTTAATCCGCTATAGTTCAGCGCACTCTAAGCTTATAAAGACAATGGCCTTTCAATCAAATTTTGTTAACTTCCTGGCTCAGTACTGCGACCACGTGTGTGAAACCAACTTTCATATACAGGATTCTCGCCTTACTGATGCGTGGTACCTGAAGCAGTTGTGATCGTTTGTCGCGGACAAGATGTACAACCTCATTAAGTGACTAAAAATAGCCGGTAGCACTAAAACTGCAAATGTGGTACGAGAAAAAAGGAAACTGCCAGTCACCTATGTACCCATTAGTTCTCACATAATTTCTAAAACATTGGCAGAAGGACGTCGTTTTTTCTGCGCCGAATGGCCTAATTAATATATGTAAGCAGGTTAACATTGGAGCTAATGTAGCGCAAGGCTGCACCAAGCATCGCCGTCCGATTTTTTCAGCTGCGTTGCAAATGTCGCCGATTCCACTCTACTATATTGTAAAAAAATGTGTAGGTAGGACAAACACGCCGGCGTCTTAACGAGCAGATCAACGAGTATAAGTGCAATCCAGAACGCACAGTCCACGTTTCAGTTGCATTATTAGGCGGTAGGCTAATACAGGAGAAGGTCTCAAAGTTCAAGACTATAAGGGAAACCTCCTATGAAACGTAACTGTACGTATGAAAATAAATGGCAACCCAATGCTAGCAAATACACATACAGCGTAAAAATACAAAATTTGGGGCAATAAAGAAAGTATTTGCGATGTTGCATATTACTTAAAGGCATGCAATACAAACATGTACAAAAGTTATTTTTATAATAAAATATCAAGGAATTATAGATCGTGCGAAACCGTAAGCGTGTATGCTATGAGGTATTAGACGTACGCGTATTATATATACAGCAACAGCAGTAGTGAAAATGAAATTATAGGTTTTATAAGCAATAGATAGTGAACGCTGCAAAATAGAAAGAAATAATATTAATAGTACTCACTGTTAATAACAAAAAAATTGGCGTAGAATATAAATGCCAACAAATTATTTCAAAAATGAAAACTGTAGCGAGTGTGTGGTCACAGGTCAATGAATGAGTTTACGTTTTTTAGCATTCCTAAGTATAGGTAACGTAACACAGTTTTTTTAGTAATAAGAAAGTTGATTCCAATGCAAGGGGACTATAATGTTTAACGTAAATTTTTCATAGTTAGTTTTCACTTTAGTTAAGAGAAAGTTATTGGCCTGCAAAAGTATTGTATTATTAGTGTTAGTGAGTGAAACGAGTCGAGTGGCGTCAAGACACAGCTGGTATCTTAAATTTTATAAATAAGTAAATAAATAAATAAATAAATAAATAAATAAATAAATACGCTAAGTTTTCCTTGCAAGAGAGAGCGCATAGTTAAGATATTTAGGAATTCAGAAAGCAGAACTACGTGTCTTTTGGAACAATGAAACGTGACAAGTCGGCGTTTTTCGTTCTGCAAGTGTTACAGAAGTTGGGCATATGTAAGGTAGATGTTCTGCCATGACGAGATGCCGTATTGATGATATTTGTTAATAAATGCATGGTCAAGCGAAAGGAGAATAGGCTTAAACCTAACCCAACATTTGATGAGGTGGCTTCCGCATGAAAGTCACATACATTACATGGTACTTGACCTTCTACTGCAGGCACTGTGGCCGCGTGCCCCAGTCCGCAAAAACAGCGATCGTCAGCTGAAGCTGCGATAAAACAATGCTCGAAATTTTATAATCTCAAGAAACCTTAAGGCTGAAAGACAACTATATCAGCACCCATTCAATTGCGCTTCAGAAAAAGAAATTATTAAGTTATTGTAAATAATGTTCGACTACGTGCTATATTAGAAGGAGGCTGTCGAAAGATGCCATCGCACTCTTAATTTGTGTTTTTTCTGATGGTGTTCGTTCCTTTGCTCATGGAAACCAATATCTTGCACTTTTAAATGTCAGTTCATCATCAATAAAACTCAGTTGTTAGTTCGGCGCGCGTCCATTTTGACGTTTTCTTGCGTCCTCATATTCTCCGCGCTGCCGCATTCGTATGTCAAATCAACAGGGTCATCAATTCGTGCTTTGCAAATTATGTCAGCATGGACAGATAATTCATCTGTAGGGACACCATTGTAGTCACTTTAAATTTTTTTATTTTTAGGTGTACGAAGTACGTTAAAGAAACACTGTATAACATGTATATTGTAGCACAAATAGTATAAATAACCCTGTAGTCTTTCTAAAGCGACGTGATCAGTATACCGCACGTGTCCCATCATGTGTCGGAACAGTGGCCGATCGCGGGCCCTTACGGCGACGGGAAGGCAGAGGTCCCCAACCATCTGGCGACCGCTGTCCACGCGATGGAAGAGATAGCGCGCCCCCTTCAACGAAAGTTCAAGGCGACACGTGGGTCGGTCCTCCTCGAGTGTGAGAGAAAGATGGAAGCAAGGAACTCGAATCGTTTCCAGTTTTGCGTCTACCTACCACGTGTGTATATATTTTTAGAGGAAATACTCGTTAAATCACCTAGGCCCTCTTATAATATTTCTGTTTCTTTTCACTGATCAAAAAGTCATTCCCCGCCCCTTTTCTTCGAAGAGAGGGAGAGATGTGCGATGCATGCTTAAGTTTTGCGAAGAACGCCAAATCCCGAGTTCCCATTGGCCTATAAAATGGAGGCCTACCTCTAGTAACAAGAATGCTGCAGTAGGTGCTTTAAAGTAAACATTAATGGAGTGAAAAAGCCAGAACATAAGTTTCTTCCCCTTCTCCACAAACTCGTGTGAGTGAAAAAAAACAAGAAAAAATGAAATAAGCATAGCTTCCAGCATCGCGAGTGCACAGTATAAAAATGGACCGGGCATCCAATTTCAGCCATCACTTCTTCGGGCTCTTAACAGCAACGTAGGAACGAATCGACCATGAACGCCGTAAGTACTTCGTCCTTACTTGATTTCCTCTCAGTGCGAAAATTAGGCTTCAGGTACCTTAAAACCTTGAGTGGCCTCCGCATTCAGCATTAGGCATAATTAATATTGCTAGATTTTCATTTTGCACTACTTCCTTGCTTTGAAAAAAAAATGTGCGCAGCAGAATTGCCTTATTCATGTGAAACTCCGTTGTTAAAGTGTTTAACCTTGCCTCGTACCAAGCTTAACACAAATACTTTGCGTACCATGTAGCACACAAACATATTGGTTATACTGAGAGTGCTGTGGTCAAAGATTCTTACGATTAGTACTGGGCGAGGTAACCAGCGGCAACTGCTAAAATAAACACCATAGGTAACAACTCTACCATTCCTCAGCAAACGCATCATATAAGTCTGGATAGATATCGATAAACTATCAGGTAGGGACAAAAAGCTGGCTCTTTTCTAAACCACTCGTGTATTACACTTCATCTATTTCTGGCTAATTGCGCTAACCTAGCGGAGTTCCTGCTCACACCAACACTCGTAGGTTCTGGTAACTGTGATAAGCGTCCGAGTTTCGCGGCTCTGCATAACGTAACCAACTCCTGTTGAATGCTTCAAGACGGGCGTTAGGCGAAATATGTTTATTGCAGCAACGACAAGGTCTGGTAAACAACGCATTTTCTTTTCAGACCTCGTTAGGTCCAATATGCCTAAAACTACAGCAATTTGTCTACAGCCTGTTTGTTCGACAAACTACCTGCCTACGTAAAGAAAGCTTGACAAAATACTTACAAATACCACTACAACCTTGCTTCGCGCAGGAAGAACTTGAATACGTAGTGAGACACGATTCACCCGCAGGTCCTGTGCCTGTTCGCCGCTCTGCTGGGCAGTGCCCTCGCCGTGTACGTTCCCACGTACGGCGTGCCGGTGGGCGCTGGATACCCCTACGTTCCTGCTGTCACGACGACGGTGCACGGTGCCCCCGTAGCCGCCGTGCAGGGTGCTGTCCACCGTGTGGTGCCGGTCACTCCCACCGTCCACAACGTCGCCACACCGTTCGGCTACCGCACCACCGGCGTCAGCTACAGCCACAGAGTGGACGCCCGCCCGTTGAAACTGCGCTACGTGTACGGAGTCGCGCCGTACGGCCTCGGCTACGGCTATGGTCTGAGTCCCTACGCTTACGCTCCTGTCCTGAAGAAGTGGTAAGCACCGAAAAATTTAATCCACTGAGAGTTCCCTTACTCATCCGACTACATATTCCGTGGCCATAACATATGAGAAATAGGTAATATATGAAATGAGCCATATATCAAATCGGTATAATGTAAGCTATGAAAGCTAAAAATAAAACAATATTAAAAATGGAAATAAAGCGACGTCGTAAGGTTTGAACGTATAAGTCATGGCAGAGAATGCCAGTCAGTATGATGTCAAACAGCGATGATTGCTCTGAAACAGGCAGTGTTCTTTTCACTGTTCTTGGTGGGTCGTTCTTTAGTCCTTACATTGTTCAAGTCAGCTTGTTCGTACTGGGACAAATGAACTGCCCCTGTACTGTGCAGAGCACCAAAACACAAATCCAACAGATTGGCGCATAGTGGTGGCAATGGCAATTAGACACAAGCCAGACTTCTTCGCTAGAAAATATATAAGACTGTTTGTGGCTCCAAATGGCTGTCTTTACAAAACCAGGCAAATGTCATGTTGTCTTGTGCAAAACAGCTGTGCACAGAAAGCTAGACAATCCTGCGTCATTTCATACTGTTAACAACTCCTGCTCATTGTACATCGTATTTGTTCACGCAGAAGAAATCCCCTGCTGATACAAGAGCAACATGGCCCACCTCCGGAGTAACAGACAGAACTCACCACCAGAAGAAAATACTTTATTTCCTGTTGTGATTGTTGGACAGCCAAATGATCGAAAAATAAAAAAAACATGAAAGCAACCGAAATCCACGCATCTTGGTTTTTCTTCTACTTATCCCCTCCCTCTGTGATGAGCGTCCTTATTTCGCTACATCTGGTCTTTCCTTTCCTTTAGTGTTGCATTTATTGCACTGGTGAAGCCTCCCCCCCTTTTCAATATACCTAAATGAAAATTAAGGCTGAGCGGCATATCGTTCTCTTACCTGACCGAGAGATTACCCGTTAGAGTGCATATTGTAATGTTACCTTGTGCGCCATATAGTGATATTTTACAAAAATATGTTTCTTAGGAGTGAAATCGTCCTGGCATTAGTCGACAGCGTGTTCGCAGTGCCTAAAGGTTTTTCTGATTATCGATGTAAGGCATCCTCCGTATGTCACGAAACTGGGACTTTAACATAAAGGGCCTGCACAATGAGTTTGTACATTCGCACAGCGTGGCTACATTAACGACAAAACATACGGACAACAGCAACGTCTTGAAACGTGTGAAAGCAAAGCACCTGGAAACAAACAAGTTAAATACTGGTGTCAAAAAAAGTGAAAACGGCAAGAGCAATTACTAGAGCATATAAGCAAAACTAGCATAAAATCAAGTGCAGACGTGTACTAACTTGTGGATACTGCTATCACATGCCGAGAGTGTGGGCCTTAGTCCCACCGTTGAAATTTGCATATTCTGTGTAAGTAGCTGTTTTCAAATTTGATAAGCAGCCAATTTTTGCAGAAAAAAGTACGGTATGCGTTATCATCTTCTGAAGGCACGTATGGGTGGCTTGGCCAAATCTATGAGTGATAGGGTGTGGCTTCTTTGTCTGGGATCGAGGACGTTTCTGCGGGAAGCAAAGCTACCACTGTATTCACGAGCTTCATAAAATCCTCGATGCCGTATTTGTCGCCTGGCTCAACGTAGATGTCAAGAACTGGCGCTGCCTTTTGGTCGAGCTCAAGCTAAGGTTTGCACGGAGATGACTGCGTGACATAGTGCACCGGAGTTTACACGAAGATCACTGGATACTTTGACCAAGGGCTATCCGGCAACGGTGCATTCGCAGGCCCGCTATGCTAAAGTCCGTGATGAATCTCTAATTATTTTGTGGGTGTTAGTATTTTACTACACGCTCTTTAGAGCTCTCACGAGCATACGTCCGCAATATAAACGAAACTCACCCTGGCCCGCTCACAAATTGCATTTTTTGCTTAGGCCTCACTCAGGATTGTACTCAGACGTGCTGTCTCTGGAGCCAGATGCACCAAAATTTAATTCAGCCGGCTACACTCCAAACTCCGACTCACCAAAATTCTACCCTGCCGGGCTCAGTAATGTTGAATTCCAATGGTAGAGCGCGAGTTCTCGGCCGGATCACGAACGGAGCGCGTCGCTCCGACTGAGATCGCTCTCATCTGCTCACACCATGTCTGCGAAGGGAATGCGTGCGCTCCCGCCGGGGCACTTAGTACAGGAAAATCAAGTGAGAGGGCGCTAGAATAGAGAGAGGAACAAGCGCTTGGAAGCTCAACCCACCACCCCATTTCGCTGTCCGTGTCAGAAGAACCGTCACTCGACTGTGAAATTGTACTGCCTGAGTCGGAGCTGTCTAGGAGCGCGAACAAAATCGCACGGCGCGAAGCGGCGTCCACGTTTCCCATGTCGTCCATAGCTGCCCACGACCGGAAACAGGCGACCGTGACAGGAAACAGAGGCGGGTGAAGGAAATTCGTCACGAGGACTTCCGGTCAAATCTGCTGATTTCGACGGAGCAAATATTTTTGCTCCACGGAGCAATCCGGGATCAGCGGCTGGTCCCAATCTGCCATTGGAAAGCACAGCTCACGCTCCCATTCTGCCATTGGAATAGGATTGCTCCATGCAGAGCAGAACAACTTGATCTGGATCTGCCATTGGAATTCAACATAAGACAAATGTTAATGCCGCCAGAACTAACTCTAGCCCACTGAGACTCGTATATGACTGATCGGTGTAACTCTTACTGATTGAACTCACGAGCGAATTTGGTGACCTATCCTCATCACTATCTAAAAAAGGTGTGCTTAGTAGCTGTAAAGTTCTAGCTCGTAACCTTTTCTCTTCTCCGTATAGTGAACGTTAATATTTATCCGCCCACACAACCCAATAGGCCGAGGTGGTGGGCAAAGGAACGCGAGCAAACGAGTGTGCAAACCAACGCTGCCACAAGACATGGAGAAACCGGAGGAGGGACGCGCCAAAGCGTAAGATAACTACGCACAGCTGACGGTCTAAAACAAAATTGTGAGCATTAAGTAACAGCCTCTAACAACAAACGCAAACCTCCGTCACAAAGGTGCGCGTCTCGTGAAGATATCTCAACACTGTTTCAGGCGAGATCTAAGGGCCACAGGAAGATCGCGGTGAAATGCACTGACGAGCTGGGTGTGCTGACTGACCGCACACCACGAGAACCTTAAGAGATGGTGGCTCAGTGCAAATTTCAAGGCGACTAGAAACGATGCGTTGCCTGTGAAGCGGCGAAGCAATCTCTACAGTTCTACTCTTCAAACTCTTTGCTTCATCAATATAATTTAGGACTATTATTTTCTTTCCTCTCTCTAACTCTCTCTCTCTCTCTCTCTCTTGAACTGTTCGGATCATGCTGGAAAGTAGCACTGCAAGGCACAATGATATAAGGTGTTATATTAGTATGTGATAAAGTGTGAATATATGCACGAGGCTGTCACAACAAAAAGCCGACTCCACATTTTCCACTTGCCAGGCACAACCGTTGTCGCCACGTGCTGCTAAAAGAAGACGACGTAGCTTTCGCACGGCCTTCGCAGTCGCGTGACACATATGGGCACTTATCATACTAAGCCTTTAGGCCATTTTCACAAAGGGTACCCGATACCTTCGTGGAAGTATTCCTGGAGGAGAGATGCAATACAATGCACATGCAATGCACCTGCCAACAAGCACAAAAGACCCTACGGTCTTCCTACCGATTCATAGCTTCTTCGAGCATCGAGCAGCTGCGAGATATCAAATCAGTCATGATCGCTGTGAGTAACCACGGCTTAGTTTACATGAGATGTGAACTTTTCCTTGCTTCCAGGTCACATATTCACTTCGAGTTTCAAAAGTTTTCTGATCGCTTCGTCTTGCGTTTGAAGAGTTAACTGTTCTAGCATTCTTCTAGCTAGCTGCCATGTACTGTCTTCGTGTAGTAAATCGTGTAGCCAAAGCAACCATACTCTTGTGTGAGGGAAGCCGTGTGACTTCGCCACAGTATCCAGAAGCGACTACTTCAACCTCGGGCCAGCACTGGCTTTCCCAGCAACGACACATGACTTCTCGGTCTACCTATTGCCACGGTCGTGGTAGCGAATACAACCTTTTTGCCATACACGGTACACTTTAGCAAGAACATTGCCTAGGGCCCGGGCCTTTAAATGTTCAGGGGCCTATTTCACTAAGCTATTTGGATGCAGGTGTGCGTGTGTGCGTGCGTGCGTGCGTGCGTGCGTGCGTGCGTGCGCGCGCGTTAAGTTCTAGATAAAAGTAATGTAGAAGTACCCTATACAGGGTGTTTCAAAGATTGCCTGTGATAAGATATTCAGCGAAATCGCCTGTGACACATAGCACAATTCCAGTTAATGGGAGGTCTACACGAAGAGGCGGACATTGCTTGCACAAGAAAAAGAAGTGTGTAGTCGACTAATTAACAAAAATATGTAATTAAGTTGTATCTAGTTACAGTTTGGCACATACCGCAATTTACAAATTAAAGCCGTGCAGTTTGCAAGGCTGATCCACTTGGAAAGAATTCTCAGCATGACGCCAGTTTTTGATATAAATTCCCGAACTATATGGAGGAATGCATAGGCGTTCCGGTTGCACTTGTGCATCAGTGCTAGCAACGACGTTTTCTTAATGAAGTAAGTGGAACGAGACGATATTTTTACCGCAAATTTGACCGCACATGTCTCGTAAATGGTGTCATCCACACAATTCTTCTAAAGCGGATCTCCCTTGCCGTCTCACTAGCAGTTTCACTATCCATCGCTAGATTTTGTAAATACAATATGTCATGATGTAATTTGTTGAATATGCACTTCGGTTAGTTCTGCAAGTAATGACCACCTCTTCGAGTAGACCAGCTCATGAACTAGAATTGTGATATGCCATATGCAATTTAAAATGAAATGGATTCGAAAGTGCTCACCGAAACACCCTGTATAGCGTATTCCTGCTTTATTTTTATCTAGAACCTGGCCGTTGGCTCTCCGTTAGTCCCACCCAGTGAGCTCACCTCCAATCTAAAATGAAAGTGCGTCAAACGAAACTGTTCGTAACTGGCAGGCTCCCATGCCACCTACCATATAGGTCCTGTGCCTCTTCGCCGCTCTGCTGAGCAACGCCCTTGCTGTCTACGTCCCCACATACAGCCTACCAGTGATCAGTTACCCCAAGAAGGATACCCCAGTGCAATAACTCCCTCATTCTTATATTTATGTGCACGGTAAAGAACCCCAGCTGTTCAATATTAAACCAGAGGCCCCCAATTCGACATGACTCATGATGAGATTGTAGTTTTGCACGTGAAACGCCAGAATCTGGTCAATTTAAATTTTTACGTGTGCAGTGGCCACCTCAAATACATTTTGACAGAGGCCCAGTAAACCGGGACGGGGATGAGCGCAAAAACGACGGGAAAATAGTGCCGACTTTCGACGGACAATTTCGTGTCGCTGCGCTCTTTGTTATACGTTCACGACGCATGTTTGACGCCATATCCAAGGATAAATGCAAAGCCAGGAAATAGCAACATAAATATATTGTCAGTTGAAGCTCGGCACCCCTCCCCCAGCCTTTCTTTCTGCCAGTCCTGCGTCTATTAGATCCGTTGATGGCACTTCTTCGAATATTGAACTATTACCAACTTGCCTAATTTGATATTCTTTTATTGAAGGGCACGTCCAGATTTGCGAAGCCAAGATTATTTGATCTATGGGAATTCGACCGGAGTATAGCGCTCTCTTTATGATTCCAGATATATTTTACTCAAATATATCATTATCATCAATATCATCATCAGCCTGGCTACGCCCACTGCAGGGCAAAGGCCTCTCCCATACATCTCCAACTACCCCGGCCGTGTGCTGATTGTGGCCGCGTTGTCCCTGCAAACTTCTTAATCTCATCCACTCACCCTAACCTTCTGCCACCCCGTGCTACGCTTCCCTTCTCTTGGAATCCAGTTCGTGACCCTTAAGGAGCATCGGTTATCTTCACACAAATGCCCGCCGTGGTTGCTCAGTGGCTATGGTGTTGGGCCGCTGAGCACGCGGTCGTGGGATCGAATCCCGGCCACGGCGGCCGCGTTTCGATGGGGGTGAAATGCGGAAACACCCGTGTACTTAGATTTAGGTGCGCGTTAAAGAACCCCAGGTGGTCGCAATTTCCGGAGTCCTCCACCACGGCGTGCCTCATAATCATAAAGTGGTTTTGGCACGTAAAACCCCATAATTTTATATTCACACAAATATATAGCACGGCATTAAGCAGCCTCCTTATCAGCCAGAATACGTACATATGCGGCTGCGTTGGTCCGGTGGTTCTTAATATCAGCCCTCCGCATCATTCGTACAAATCTTCGGCGCAGATATATTGACTAGACACAGTATAAGTTTATTCACCAGAATTTGCTCCTAGATTGTTGGGCCGCGTACGCTCTCAATTTGGAATTAGGGCAAAAAAAGTCGTAGTTAAGCCCCAAAGGCGAAACATCCATTGCAATAGCAAATTAGTAGACAGCTATACGAAGTAAAGATAGTAGACTTATTGGCCGTATAAACTTGTAAGCATTGGCTTACTAACTAAATCAACAAGCACTGTGTCATGCGCGCACACGCAAACATGAACACATCTCACTCGATGACCATGTAAACTTGCTTTCAAAACGCTGGAGTGATTAACCGCGGTAGCAGCAGCGAGAGAATTGACATTTCTTCCGTTTCTCACTTCAACCCGGACTAAGCGTCGAAGGCACAGCGTATACAAAGTCACCTGCACTGGGCGTACTTTGTCCACGTCGCAGATCGCTCTCAAGATACAACGCCCGCGCGGCCGCGCCGTAAGCAGCAACCGCCAGAGTAGAACGCCCCGGCCTCGCTCCCCTCCTCCTCCGCCCGCCCCCTCCCACGCGCGCGCCAGAAGACGGCACGCTTCCTCCCCGCTTTCCTCCTTCCGCGCGTGAGATTGAGCCGCGATCGTCGGGCGGACCTCGCAGGTGCGGCATACGGCGCGCGGCGACGATGTTATCGTGCTTGGACTTTATACGAAACATAACGGCGACGGCAACAACGGGGGAAACACGCATGGAGTGTCCATATAATATTCGATCGCAATAAAATTGTGACTGGAGGTGACGGTGCACTTTCAATTTGTAATGAAGGCTTTGCAGATTCTGGCGCACTGACCTCATAATGGCGCTGAGTCAAAGTATGCCTCCCCACAATACTGTTTACAATTAGGACGCCTATCTCTTCATAGTATCATCGTCACTGCTGCAGTGCAAGCATTATGTCCATGATACATTCTCCGTAAATACTACGAACTTCATGCTATTGTGTCGTTCTGTTCCCAGGACGTAATGCCCAGGCTAGGAAACTCTCACGATGCTGACTTTGAGAACGATCGACAGAAAATATGAGCAGTATTTCAAGACTACCCGTGGTAACTTTTTTGGCATATGGTCACTAGTCAGAGAAGTGAAAACACTAAAAGAAAATTTGATATGCGTTTGCGAAGTGTTTTAATAAGGATAACAAATAAGTAGCACGTTAACCTCTTTTACATTTGATATCTTCATTTAATTTCGTATCTTTTACGGGATCGCTTCCCCTTTTCTGACAAAAAGTCAGCCGCACTGATTCTCCAGTAGTCCAAACCATATCTTCTTCTATAATTTCCTGTCGAACCCAACGTCAGCGCACTGGAATACCCATCCGCAATAAACTCAGATGTAGCAAATTACGCCTTCTACGTAATCACCGAAGCACTGTAAACGTTATCAATCTAAATTATGCCCCTTAAAGTGAACATTGTATAACGTTCGACACTCATGCTTGCGTTGCTTCTGACACTGCTGACTGATGTGGCTCACTACTTGTGCAATGCAGTCATACCACGCTCCGCCGCAGCTCAGTGGAGGTCGTGGGTTTGATTGCCGCCACGGTGGCGGCATTTCCATGGAGCGAAATGCGAAAAAAAGGCCCCTGTATTATAGATTTAGGGCCATGGTAAAGGACCTCAGAGAGTCAAAATTAATCCGGAGTATTGTCACTGCTGCGTGCCTTATATATATAATCGTGTCCTCGGTGCAAAAAAAAAAAACAATAATTTATTCATTTTCTATTTAAGGCGGACATCCGCCTGTGTGATCCGCCTCTATGGTCTGCCTTTATGATTCGTTTCTATGATCAACGGCTCTAGCATATAGCCTTCCTTTGATGCGGTACTGTCGCGAAAAGCGCGTGGAGTGATTTAGTAAAAACTGATGCCGTCTATTTAGGACTATTGCTAGGGTTTCAAAGCACCTCAAGACAGCAAGAAGCCTACGCAACATTAATTGGAATGGCTGAAAGTGCTTCATGTGCTGTCTGCGGAAGCAAAGAGAACATCGGCAACTTATTCTGGCGCTTTGCTGGATTTGATTTGCACAGATAATCAAACTTAAACGCATTGACGCAACTACATGATCGTCCACTGTCCATGCAGATGCTATCTAAAACACCGTCCCCCCCGATCATCGACCCAGCAGGCAGTAAAACACTTTCGTGCCTCTTTTCTTTTCATGCGCTTTTGAAAAAGCAGTTCTGTGATTTTTTTTTCGAGAAATACTGGCCTGTACGAGTACACTTGTCTGAGCGGTGCTGTCAGTGCACGTGGAGGAAATTGACATCGATTGCCTTCCTCTCATCCTTCTATTTCCCCTCCATCTGCGCAGGATAGCCAACATGCCGCTTTTCTGGTTAACAACCCCGCCTTCTCCCTTTCTTTTTTTTTCTCTCGGTTAAATTTTAAGGTATTAAGCAGAAGCCATTTCTCAGAGAAAGAAGTTCCTGGTCTGTCTTTTACCTGAGTTAGTTCGCTGTATGGCTTTAAAGTTGTTCGAAGGAAATTTTTTCTGTAACTTTTCAACTAGCTATCCTGGCATATCGATCATGTTTACTCGGGGAAATCAACTCACGCTTGAAAAAAAATAAGGGTCTCGTATCAGGAAACGCACTGAAGGGGCACGGCCACACTGTGACAAGGAATTTTTATACTTTGCTTTCGATAATTTTATCTCTTCCAATCTGCGCGGGATGAAGTGCATTTGTTTCTTGTGTACATCTCGCTGTTTTATTTCTTCGTGATTGCGGCTGATTTAGGTCGTCGTTTCCTTGAAGTAAAAAATGAGTCGTAAAAAGAACTGTATCTGTGTGTTCCTTTCATGTTTGCTGTTCTTGATTGGGCGCGATGAAATCTATAAGAAAGTAACTCTGCAAAAATAAATTAATAAAATACTCGCTGACGTTACCTTCTACTCTTGTTATATTCATTGTTACTGGCATCACCTAGCTCTTTAAAAAATCGCATGTAGGCGCAAACCCGCAAAAATAAGAGTTAATTTATACTTTGAGCCTTAGTAAGTATTGCTGCAACAAATACGGTGCTTGTTTCCCACGCTCCAGAAAGATACAGCAAAAAAACAAATGTTAGTTGTTACAGCGACGCATTCCACAGCGCATTTTCAACCCGCATTTCTCGAAACTCGTGCTAGGCACATTGTTTCTGACGTTGCACTTGGAGTGGTTGCTAACATCAGTGCCACAAGTACAACATGCAGCCTGAAGTAAATGTTTAAAAAGTTCATTGGAAAGGTCTGTTAAAAAGGTTACAATAAAAATTATCGCGCAAATTTGATGTCCGCCACTTCTGTGAAGCGTTATCAGTCATAAAATATGTCATTTCGTTCCGAATGCCCCGTTTTTTTTATAATCTGAGAAGTTCATCTCAGTTACACGTGATTTACATACGTATTCGATACAGTGAAATTAACTTTTCACATCTTGTATACACGAGAGCCAGGCTTGAGGGAAAATAAGCCACACGTTCCCATCTTTTGCTGACACGAAGCGGACTGACCCACTACTGCAGGCACTGTGCTCTCCCAAGGAAAAATCGAATGAATGTATGGTGTTTATTGGTGCAAAAGGAAAAATCGAGGAGTAGCCACGCAGTCTATACAGTCACTGACATCTCCTTGAGCAGAGATGGTAGTATTAAAAATGAGATCCACCGCATCCTCCAAGTGAACAAAGTGCACCGCCATGTCCGTACAGAAATCACTAGAAGAGAGTCCGCTGAAAAAAAGGAAAATAGCATTAAATATATCTACATCAATCGCAGAAATATGTACTCAGGTAAAGCGCAAAAGTAAGCATGTCTTTGTCAGCGCGAAGACCGAACAGTTTTTAAGAGGCATCTGTAGCTCGGGAGCAGCCCACTCTGCTTTCATTATTCAATCACATGTAAAACAGAACTGCTCTGATTTGACGACTGTTAGACAGATATGAACAAAATTGGTTCCATTCAGGAGAAAAGCTGAATTACACTGAGTTTTAAAAGAATAATTTCGATTTAAAAGGACTCACTGTTTTGTGACAGTTGCAAAAAAATTGTAAGCTTGAAAAATTTTAAGCACGAAGTTTACAAATTGGTTGCTCTCTAAACTACATTTCTTAGGTTCTCTGAAGCAGATAAATTTGATATGCGAGTTTGCAACTTAGCTAAATTGCTAACAATGCTCACGAGGATATCGCAAAAATCTTACACACAAATCAGTCGTATATCTCGAAACAGCGTAAAACATCGATTCGTTTGTTTTCGATCTATTAGTAGGGGAAGTTTGCAGAACTTTGATATCCTTTTGTGCCGCTAAGTATTAAAAAATCTTTAACTTAACGTTGAAAATTCAGTAGGTTTGGCGATAGTCGACAATTTATGCAAATAGAATGTTAGGTTGAATATAAAATATGCCTCCTACAGTCAGTAGACCAACTTTTCTTTTTTTAATGCGGAGGAAATCATTAAATTCAGTGCAGTGAATGCCGAGAAAAAAACGGTTTCTTCATTCCCACATACCGATATATTTAGATACGAGCTCCAGAGGTAAAGCTTCGTCTGTATTTTTTAGAGATACACTTTACATAGCTGGGATATATCTCCTTGGTGCAGAGTGAAAGATTTGTAAAATTTGTGCTTAGATATATTTAACTTTCGAATTTCTAGAATTTGCTTTTTTTCATTTGAAGAACCAGATGAAAATTCTGTTTCCAACAATTTGTAGAAATCAGCCCCCTGTTTAACATGCAAAACATCTTGTTTGAAATCGGTTCAGTGGTTCTCTAATGATTCCCTCTCTACGTTTTGCACATTCTAAATCAAGAAATTTTAGTTGGCCTTGAGGTGAACCTTGACCCTAAGGACTTGGGACACAGCATGCACTAGAAACTGGCGATAAACTGGAGGCGACCATAAAATATACAAAACAAGCAAGAAATGCAGAAAAAAAGGAAAAGAGCTTTACTTCCGTTTCAAATCAGTACAAAATGATCTCTTAAAATTATGACAGTGACAAAAGCGTCGAATAAACAAGGTAAGCATAACCTGAGTGAAACTTCTCACATAAGCTAAGTGCCCTCAAGTAAAATAATATATAACTGGTTAATGCATCCCTTACTGGCTTTCTTGATAAAAGATGCTCCAGCATTTTCACGCCTATTTTGAGGTCTCCTTCGTCAGAAGCTACCTGCTATAAAACTCAACTCTCCCTCGCAGAGAGAGAAGTTAAACTGAAAATACATGCATGGAGGTATTTGTTTTTTTAATTACTATGAAATCAAAGGATATTCAGACGCCTTTACTGACGCCGTGAACTCCTTTTCGCAGGACAAGTAGGACTAAAAGTGCAAGAAACAGTGAAGACCACCGGAGACCGTCAAATATCACGAACATTTGCGAAGTACGCACACGCGTATATAAATGCGCAGAAGCGAGTAAAATGACACCGAGAATCACGCGCAGTTCCGTAAGCAAGTGAGAGTGTGCAAAAAAGTCTGAGAACACGCCTAATAGATGAATTTCGAGGTTAAACAGGGTAAGCTCCGTTGTATACTTTGCACTCAGGAAGGAGGAAACAAGCAGCTTTGCACAAAGACTGCATTGGGCGTCAACGTGTCCCAGAAATGTTCCGTGGCCGACAGCAACACACGAGAAGCGCATCAGGGTAGCCCGAAATTTTTTAACAATACCTGCAGACGGCCTAGATGGGGCGTTGCAGATCGACGGAAAATAAGTGCACAGGAAGACACACACGAACAGCCGAGAAAAACAGGACAGGCGCTGTCCTGTGTTTTTCTCGGCTGTTCATGCGTCTCTTCCTGTGCGCTTATTTTCCGTCGATCTGTAGCCTGAAATGCCATCGCTGATCAAAGACCAGCAGCCTTGGTGGTTTCCGCCAGTGTATTTTCTTTGCTTTGTTTAATGGTCATTGAAACATCGTTATTTCACGCAACGTTCGCTGCTCCACCGGTCACGCCGTATGAAAATACATTGTCTGTCCTCAGCTTGATAATAGTTAAGTATTATTAGCTTCAAGTATTTGTTCCTTTCCTAGAACTCGTTGAATGGAATAAGCATACTAGCGTCGAGACGCACGCTGTGTACTTCGCTTGGTAGAATATTTTTTAGGCGTACGCTCTTTTAGCACGGCAAAGCAAAGTGTCAATCTAGTAAATGTATTTTACGTAAGATCGCAGCATCTATAATTGAATATATATATTTCATTTCATTTATTAATACTGTTAGCCCATTATTGGGCCGTTACAGGGTGGAAAATATTTGTTGCAATGCAGTACATGCATTGGCAATCACAGCCTTGCAGACATGCAAAATAAAATTTGTGCGCACAACCTGTGGTTCACAACAAAATACAAATGCGGTAGTATAAGCACACACAGCAACATTCATATTTCCAAGTAGGTGAAATTTGCTACAAACGAGCTGTCGTGATTAATTTGGTAGGTCAAGGTAAAGGTGTATTGATTTTTCAAACAAATTGACAGAGTCTGCTTGCATTATGTGCTGTGGCAACGAGTTCCATTCTTCAATTGTTCGTGGGAAGAATGAATATCTGAAGGTGTTGATCCGAGCTTGGAGGGTTGTAACTTGTTCGTTGGGACTGTTTCTTAATGTTCGGGCCGAGCGCTTCGTTATGTACAGTCCGGTGTTTATGTTAAAGAAGTTACTCCGCAAAAGATAGAGGAACTTAAGTCTAGCAACTCTTCGCCGCTCTAGCAGTTGGGGTAATTTAAGTTCTGACAACATCCCCGAGACTGAATCCGTGGACATATATCTAGACAGAATAAATCTAGCCGCCCTTCTTTGTACTTTTTCAATCCTTGCTATCTGATTTTTTGTGTAGAGGTCCCACACAATACAGCCATATTCCAAAGTTGGTCTTACAAGTGTCAAATAGGCGGTTAGTTTCGCTGTCGTGGTTGCCTGCCCTAGTTTCCGGCGTAAAGTCCACATTTTTCTCTCGGCTGCACTACATAAGCTATGAATGTGCCTATCCGAATTTAAATTTTCACTTATCGTTATGCCAAGATACTTGAAGCAGCTTACTTTCTGTAATTTCTGTCCTTCAATTTTGTATTCAAATGAAAGAATATATTTTATTTTGTTTGTTATTCTTATAAATGACGTTTTGCTATAATTTATTTTCATTTTCCATTTTGAGCACCAGTCATGGGTACTACTTAATGCCGAGCTTAAGGTAATTTGATCTTCCTTGGATGTTATATGTGAGTAAAGCAGGCAATCGTCTGCGAATAACCGAACCTTAACACCTGAGGAAACTGTCTCTGCAATGTCGTTGATATAACACAGAAATAAGACGGGACCGAGCACGGAGCCCTGGGAAACACTGATGAAACACTCAGAATGCCGGATTTCGCGTTGTTGATTTCCACATACTGCGTGGTATCTTTAAGATACGATTTAATCCAAGCGACAATAGTACTATTAATTCCAAAATTCTTTAGTTTCTTTAAGTTCTATGTGTGGGACCCGATCGAACGCTTTCGACATATCAAGACAAATTGCATCTACCTGATGTTTATCGTTGATTGCTTTTGCTAACTCGTGAACTGTTTCTACGAGCTGGGTGATCGTTGACAATTTTCGTCTAAAGCCGTGTTGATCAGGATTAAGCAGATTTTGGCCCTCAAGGTAATCAAATAAACTTGCTGATATTATATGTTCTAGTATTTTGCAGCATGCGGACGTGATTGAAATTGGCCTATAGTTTTCAACACAGTGTTTATTTCCGGTTTTGTGGACAGGTATAACTTTCGCTCTTAACTAGTCGGAGGGCAATTACCGCTTATCCAGGGACAAGCTGAAAATAATGTTTAAGTATTTAGACACCCATACTGCATAACGTTTTAAAAACTCATTTGGGATGTTGTCAGGGCCAACAGACTTTTTTGTGTCAATGTTTAGCAAAAGCGATAATAATCCTTGCTCAGATATAGTGATATCCGGCATGTCTTCCTGTTCGTGGATGCTTTCTGCGCAGAGGTCTGCGCTTTGAACTTCAGGAGGCACGAATACAGAGTTAAAGAACTCTTTACATTTTCCAGCAATTTCTGTGGGATCGGTTATGATGTGGGGCCTACGAAATCTAGGTACTGAATGCTGTCCTTCGTCGGAGCGATATGACGCCAGAAACGTTCTGGTGAACATTTCATAAAAAAAGGTAAGGTCTCAGAAAATATTTTTCTTTTGCTGAAATTAATTTGCGCTTAAGCAGAGATGATACTTCTGAAATTGCATGTTGTTTTCTTAGGTTGTTTCTTTCCATGCGTTTCAATTTGCGTCTTAACCTAATTATTTTCCGATTAACCCATGGTTTACGCTTTCTGACTGTTCTTTTCCATTGAGGCACAAATTTTTCTACGCAATACTTCATTATTCTTTTAAATTCCGTCCACAACATATCAACGTCATCCGATCCGTCTAAAGAGTACACCTGCTTTTCTAAGTAGTCTAAAATGCTGACGTCGTCAGCCTTGTTGAAATCTCTAATGAGCATTTGTTTCCTTTTCTTATTTTTACATGGTTGACCGTTTTTTACGGAGAGTATAACAAGATTGTGGTCTGAAAGTCCTTCAATATTCACTTCATGTTCATGTATTGTTTCGTTTACGAACACCAAGTCTAGCAATGTTTCTCTCGTGGATCCACTTCTAGTTATCTCGTTCACAACTTGTGTTAAGTTTTGATTAAATGCAATGTCCAACAGGGTGTCACAGTTTGTAACGTCGGAAGAACCACTTTCGAGACTGTGCCATTGTATACCCGGAAGATTAAAGTCTCCCGCAAATATCAAGCGCGCGCTGGCAGGTACATTACAGCACAGGTAGTCTTGGATTGATTTCGAAAACGTTAGAGGGGCATTTGGGGGTCTATATACTGCTCCAAGTACGCAGCGAATTCCATTGAGTTTAAGCTTGCACCAAATACTTTCGGTTTCGGGGCACTCTTTCAATCGTACGACGTCAATTCCTTCTTTAAAGATGATAGCCACACCACCGCCCCGCGTGTCACGATCTTTGCGAATAATCCATTAACCAGGGGGAACTATTTCAGAATCAGCAATTTCGGTGCGCAACCAAGTTTCCGTGACAACGACAACATGAGGATTGTGCTGCATCAGAAGGTGCTCAAGCTCAACTGTTTTATTTGCTAGGCTTCGCGCATTTACATTGATCAGGATAAAATTATCTGTATCTGCTTTGTAACGTCAAGCAGACTCGTCTTCACTTGCATGCTGCCGGTCAAGTTTCACTCTGCACCCTCTCTCATTGTCCCATGCAAACGCCTCGCTATCAATAAAAGCCCTATCGTGCACGAGCCGTACCTTTACCCCTCTTTCCCTTTCAATTCTTGTGCTCGCCCACAAGTTTCTGCGTTTTTGCGACGTTGCTTGTGAGTAATCATTCGATACAAAAATTTTTGTTCCCTTTAGCTTCTTGCAATTATATAGTGTTGCCATCTTTTCGCTATAGTAAAAGAAAATATTATCACTGGTCGTGTTCTGTTCCTGCTTTTCTTGCCGAATCTGTGGATTCTTTCTACAGAGCTAACCTTCACATCGAGTCGCTTTTCGAAAACGTCACACAGAACTTTTTGTTTAAGTTCATCTGAAGTCTCGCTCGCGTTTTCCGCGATTCCAAATACGACTAACTTGTTTCGGCGTTGTCGGTCCTCCAAGGCAATAATTGTTTGTTGCTGCTGCTGAATCGTTAATTTCATCTCCTGCGCCATTTTTTGAAGTTCTGTTCCACTTTCCTGCAAGTTCATTAGGGTATTGCGCAGCTCCTTGATTTCTAGTTTAACACTACCTAGTTCCTCCTGAAACGTGGATTGGTTTGCCTTAATTTCGCTCACATCTTTTATGAGATATTTCCGGCCTTTCATTAGTCATTAAGCATTTCCTCGACGTGCTTCGGCCACGGGTTACACTCCACGTCACCGGACAGCATTAACAGTTTTGAACGCATATCATAGCATTTTCAATACAGGCCGTTGGGCATGGCAGAGCAATTATGAATCGATTGTCACTTCGGAAGCACTTTCCGTGCTTACTAACCTGTAAAAACAGGGTGTGCATTTCAGGCTTCATTCCTTTTGTCCTGCCGTGCTCACGGGTGAGTTCGTCGCCGACTGGGCTTATAAGGGCTGCGCGCTCCGTTGTCACTGCTGAGGTTCCTCGTCCATGCGCATGCATTGAGCCATCCCAGGCAGTGGCGGGTCACGCAGGTAGGCGTAGCTGGTGCACTTCGATGCTTCAGACAAGGAAGCATGGGCCCCGATCCAGCGCCAGGGCAGACGCACCGCAAAGGAAAATGTGTAAAACCAGGGTGTGCATTTCAGGCTTCATTCCATTTGTCCTGCCGTGCCCACCATATATATATATATATATATATATATATATATATATATATATATATATATATATATATATATATATATATATTTATAGAGAGAGAGAGAGGGGGGGATAAATTAGGCGTGGACGAATATTCTCAGTTTTCAATACGGATCGAATAGTGTGCACTAACTATCCGTATTCGTGGTCGAAAAGTATTCTTTCGTATTTTCGAATATTCGAAGCTAATCGCATATTTCGCATAACCTCACCATATAAAGACTCGTTCTAATTTGTCATAGATTGTTCTGCTAAACAATGTATGACAAATTATCTGAAATCGAGACAACAAAAGCTTTTGAACGAACGCAGAAACTAATCGGGACAGCAAGCTATGTTTTCAATAACATTTTAACGCTGGTGAACAGGGACAAAGTGGAGAGGGTAGACAACACAAAGCGACAACGCGATTCAACATGATTTAGGGTTTAGCTGCGGAAGCCTACAGGAAAACCTGTGATTCTTGCTTGTAGTTTTTGTGATTTAGTGCTTCGGCAGTCTTATCATGCAGCAGTTTCACCTTGTACAAGACAACCTGTGAAGCGTTCCTTGCAACGGTCACATTTACGTGTGTCTACAGCAGACAGGTCCTTGAGCAGCCCTTTCTTGCTTCATTTTCCACAACTTCACTTTTTTATCGGCAGCCATTTATTTATCATTCTTCAAAAGCTAGACATGCAGCAGGCAATATTTATTGAACAGCTCGTTTAAAACAGGCACTTAAGTTCTTGCCCGGCTCTCCGTGTAGTTTTCTTTGAGACATTAAGTGATCTTGCGTTCAAAAAGGATCATTTGCCCCTGATAGCTATCTGTCCCTTTCGCAGTACTCAGCACAGACACGGTACCTAACCGTACCGAAATAAATATACCTGCTGTCAATGTATGCATTTGCGTTTACCTATTCAATATTTGGTTTGATTTTGGACTTACTAATTTTATTAGATGCGTACTTGATAAACGTTGTCATTCACCCACCTCTAATATAAACATACAAGGTCAATGAGATCTGCATGCGCGCGATGACTCACAACCCGATTTTTGTGCCTAATGTTGGTATTGACTCGCCGACTGTAATCGCGGTGGCATCTGAGCGCGAGAGGAAGATTTCGGCGAGACACGCGGGCAAGCTGGGACAGCCGGCCAGCGAGCAAACGATGGAGAGATAGCAGTAACTCGAAGAAGAGTCCAAGGTTATAAGACACGTAGTTTATTTCTCCACTGCATGTGAGACAACTTTCTTAGCCAAATATGCTTGGTGACTCATAGCTTGATCTGAGTTGCTTCTGGCTTGAATGTAAATTCAAGTAACTGCTCATTACGTCTTCCATGATATTCCAGAGTCTGAAGATGCGCAGCGAAAGAAGCTGGTGGTTAACGCTATGTATAGACTGCTCCCGGCACAAATGCTAAAGAAGTGAAGCGATTATCTCCAAAGGGCAAATTTCCATTCGTCGGCGCTCATGCAGACCAAAACCGCTCAGGTATTACAGGCAAAAACCGTTTTTACGGCTGGCCCGTTCACGCAAAACGCAAGGAGTGATCACGAATAAATCTTTCAAATTTGCATGCACTACAGCTTGTTTAAAATTGCAAGAAATATAACGGATGTGACGCGTGGATTGGTTCTGAGGAAAGTATAAAGACGGGCCTGCATCACAAGCCGGCCATCATTTCTTTGAGCACTTTCAAGCTGCAAGAGTCCAAGTCAGCCATGATTGCCGTGAGTTTACCTCCTTTTGCGCTTCTCAAATGAGAACTCCGAGCTTTTTTCTAGTTCTCACCCTGTATCGTTGTGTTCGCGAACTTAAAAACCACTGTATCGAATTTTGTACCGCACCATAGGTAATCGTTGCAGGAAATTTGTTGCCTGCAAAGCCGCAATGTCTAGGCGACAACTGTACCATTACCTCGTGGCCTTGGCACTTCACGGCTGTGTGTGTAGCGTTTGTCTAGCTTAGCTAACTGATGCAAATTACCTGAGTACATCGAGCATGTGCTACGTCATTAACGACGCTATACTACCGTGCGCTTAGCAGAGAGGAGACCACTTGAAATACGCTGACAGACAGAAAACTGATTTCTCGGCGCTGGGACTGAAATCAGGACGTCATCCGAAGGCCCTGCTTTTGTACTTACGACAGACAGGATTTAAGACATCTTTTGACATTTTGACATCTGGGTATGACTTGTTTCTTTTTTCTTGTTTCTTCTAATATATTATATTTTTGTTCATTACTGTCGCGTCATTTTTTCATTTTACTCAAACCGTCTTGAGTAGCAAGGTACGCATGTAGCAAGCCTGACGTGTCCCGCTTGCCATTAAACTGTCGTTCTGGCATTCTCTCTGAATAAAGTTCGATTGCAATTTTAGCTTGTAAACATCGCTGTTCAAATCTTATCCACTGCTTTACGAACAAGCACCCCTTCTCGAAGAGCTAACCAACGGTCGAACAGTCTCACAACATTCACCCTGACTTTACACTCCCGCAGTTCACCAAATACTTGCTCGGTGTTCTTTATTCCTGAACCAGCGGACTCATCTAATCCTATTCGTGAAGGTATTGAGGATAAACAGCCTGAAAATTGGCTTCCTGGCAAACTAATCTTCTAAGGACAGAGAGAGACTGTGTGGACACGTGGTATTCACAGATTACACTTTTGTAGCTGTGTCTCCGTTGTTTTCCCCAACGGCAAATTTCTCAAGACATAAAATGACATAATAATTCACAACGTGGATGTCATTTCACCTTTAAAGTCCTGAATCCGTTTTATTTACGAGGGCATGTTGTAGCGAAGACAAGAGCCGAGGCCACACAACTGTTCTCTGTTAGTTATCGATAAGTGTCGGACTATCAAACATACAAATATTTGTCTTGGCATGTCTTTCACGTTTTCTGCAACAAAACAAATGTCAACCATTGAAAACTCCCGGAAGTCAATGATGTTTCCCGATCGCGTCAGCCATTCTCCTGACTGCGCGCGAGACAAAGCCAGAAATTCAAGTTGTTCATTAGCTTATGTAGCGCTGAGAAGCCTTCCAGGGAGTAAAAACCCGAATGGCTTGATGGAGTGAGCCTTGCTAGTTTCACATTCCTCTATTTTCTGCCACTCATTTACAGAAGTCCTTCGTCTGTCTTCCTCTTTGCTGTAGGTCCTCTTCCTATTTGCCGCCCTGATGAGCAGCGCCATGGCAGCGTACGTCCCTACGTACGGCGTGGCGCTCGCCAGCTACGCGGACGCCATGCCGGCTGTTCACACTGTCCACGCTGCCCCTGTAGCGGCCGTCCATGCCGTCCATCGCGCGGTGGCCGTGACTCCCACAGTCCACAATGTGGCTACCCCGTACGGATACCGCACGACGGGTGTTAGCTACAGCCACAGAGTCGACGCACACCCGGTGCGAGTCCGTTACGTGCACGGCCTTACTCCGTACGGCATCAGCTACGGCTACGGCTTGGGCGCCCTCGGATACGCCACAGTCCTGAAGTGGTAAGCAGTGTCAGCACACAGACTTGACTCAAGCCAAACGCAACCTGCTTAGCTGAGGCGCCTACGAAAGAGGTGCAGCATTTGATGATTCCAATATATAGTGATATTTGCCAAACATGCCTTTTAATAACAATAGTCCCTCGAAGACGCAAGAATGCAACGCTCAGTATGAAGCCTATCGGGCGCATTATAGACAAAGCAGTCCCGGTGTCGCTTTTTTGTGAGGCCATGGAGGCGCAGAAGATTGCCATACGCCCTAGATTTGTCAAAAGAAAGGACACCAACGAAGGCATGAACTTTGCGCAGTCCTGGCTTCTTCGGTGTTGCGCCTCTATATTTCAGCGGTGCTTCGCGTGTAGTCGCACCTACCGCTCCTGAGTTTTCGAAAACGGCGGATTTATTCGACTAGGCATTCCAAAGTTACCTTTGACTTCAAATGCCGATAATCTTTTTTTCTTTTTTTTTACTTTTTCACAGAAGCGCTTCAGCAATCTGCCACCTTGAGGGCAGCATGATGACTGCATTAATTGGCCCGCCGGTCATAAAGGAAAAAAAAATTGCCACTTCATCGTTATTCAAGAACACAGAAAAACAATGTGCGGCTTCTCGTCACCGATTTCAATGCATAATTTCTGCCGCTATTGAGTTGCGCATTCCGTTTACTTTCGAAAATACGCCAATCGCTCTAGTGCTTAAATCCTGACAACGTTTAAATCTACAACGATAACCCTATATACGCGCGTTCTTTAGTAGACTCAGCTGCATCGTCGCTTTAGCCGCTCTCCACAACATCGATTCCGTTGTTATCATTATTTGATGGCAAGCGTACTTCACCTGAGAACGGGAATACATTGCAACAAAAGAAAAGCGCTTTCTCGTGGGAACCCCAACAGCAATACATATGAGACTTGACACATGTCTATCTAATCACTATGAGGATGCGCCAGTCATTTCTTGTGATAGTTTTCTAATGTGTCAGTTAACGACATTCTTTTGACTAGCCTACGGGCTGCCCACTCTACGTTTCTTTAACGAACGGTCAGAGAGTCCCTTGTTTCTTTGCTGTGTTCTCTTTATAGGTAATGTCTTCCCTTATTTTGCAGAGAAAAACCGTGCGTGTCATTCACGAGCGGAGACGAAAGGCCAGTCACTGAAACGACCAGCAAAGAAGGAGCTGGAAACGCTGGAGTTCTTACCTCTCTTTTTGTACTACGACTCTGTTATAAAGTAAATCAAGGAACAACGACAACAGTTCCTTATGTATCGTTGTTGACTCAGTCATTTATGGTGTTTTATATTCGTTCACAACCTTTGCGAATACAGCTGTTTGCTCTGTATCACAACTTTGTGTTTTTCTTTATTTTTGCCAAGTGCTGCACATTAGAGGCACTATAGCACTGCTTCCCCTTCATAAAAATTTGCTACCTGCTCGGGGCAGCAAGACATGCCTGCGTGTTACATGCACCGCGTACGGCAGAAACTGCATTCTTATGTCAGAAATATAGAATGCAAACATAACAGAAATTTGGCTACAAAAGTAACACGTATCTGTACGCAATACTTGTAAGGAAAGGAAACCAATTGCGGTGTTACCCTGCAACTTCTGGCCGGACTTGCTTGGTACCTTTCTCTAATGGAAAAACGACGCCTTGATAAACTTTTCGGAAGAAGCGTAGAAATGCGCGTATTAACAGCAGTCGCAGCATCGTAATGCCACAGAGTAGCTCAGCCTGGGAATTGGCAGGGAGAATGCAGGGCTGTCTGGACCGAGTGCGGAGGTGGCATCTTGTTTATTTTATCGCGACGAGCTCTTCCAAGACGGCGCCGGGAACACTCCATTTCACCGTCGTCTTTGCCCTCCTAGCAACGAGGAAGAAGAGCGGTAAGCTTCGTGTAGCTTTAATTCAAAGAGAAAAAAAAAACTTCGTTTTGATGCTTGGTCGGTGTGGTTAAAAGGCGCTCAGCCCAGAGCTTCACTTGCGGTATTCTTCAGTGCAGCGCTGATAAAGACCGCAAGGTGCCGTTGGTCGCCGGCGTTGGTAGCTTCTATTAGCCACCTGACATGGGGTTTAGGAGAAAGGTTCGTGGGAGCGAGCAGGGGAAGTGGACGTGCTGCACACGACCAAAGAATATGGGATGTCTTCGGGTCTTTGGCACAGTGTTGACATGGTAGGAATCCTCGGCTAAGAGTCTGCAGAGCACATGCATTCATGCTGGCGTAGGATGTGTTTCAGTCTGGGCCTGACGAATACGTATACCCAGTCTATACCGGTGAGCGCTTTGCGAAGATTGGGGAACATGCGTCTTTAATCTTGAGAAGGCCTCGGAATCGAGGAAGCCCATCTTGTCATCTGGGATGGTCGCGGAATGTCGGGCGCCTAGTTCAGTCTTGCAGGCAAGCTATTAGCTCTTTCCTTTCCTGGCATCCCGTCATGGCCAGGTATTCAGAAGAGAGAGAGAGAATGGAAGAAGGAAAGGCAGGGATGTTAACCAGATTGAGTCCAGTTTGCTATCCTGCATGTGGGGAAGGGGAATGGGGAATGAAAGAGAGGTATTCAGAAGATTTCTAAAGGAGCACGTAGGTGATCTTGTATAAGCATGTAGATGTGCGCAGGGACCTCATTGTGCACCAATTTTCTGAAAGACCCCACGGAGTCAATAAATACGTTCCTTCAGTAGACTGAGTGGCTATGAACAGATATCTGATCGCGATTGCGATGGCTGTCAGCTCCGCTAAGGTCGGATCTGTCTCTGGGAGTACCTCCGTCTGTACAGTTTGGAGGTGATTATTCGCGACTGCTATATTGCAATTCAAACCAGCGCAGCAAGACCGCGGTAAAGAGCAAGCAGGAAAACAAAAGCGCTGACGAGCAACGGATGATTTATTGTTGCAAGGCAATAATACCGTGCGCAGGGTCACGCATGTGTACAACTCTCATCGCCAACAAATTATAAAGGTAAAAATGTGTCTGTTGAAGAAGGTTGCGAAGTAAAAGGGAAATCAGATTTCTTTCGGAGGGGAAACGAAGTCATTTTTTTTTCTGCGTTTCATTGGCAGCCTTCTTCTATCGGCGCAGTTTGGAAAGATTTGTTGTTTACCATCCGCAGACGATAAGATTTGTACGCATACGCGGCCTTGTGCCCACTGTGCCCCTTGTTACAGAAAACATCCGCTCTACAGCCCGCGCTTGCGTCGCCTCCCTCCTTAGTTGTTCTCCGTTTCGCTGCATAGGCACGCAGTCGAGAAGGAAGGACAACGTTAAAAATCAATTTTCATTGTCTTTTGTTTCGTCGTGAGGATCGCTCACATTGAACGTTCAAGCAGCCGAAGGGCTCACTTTCACATGCTACCATGAGGTTCCGTTAAAGATGTCGCCTTTTGTGCAAAATATGATCCCAAGCGTGCTTTATCGACAGCAGAAAATTAACTAGTCACTGCACCAACAATATGCCGTCTCACCAGTCATTCTCTGTCAGGAACTCAGTTGGTTAACATTCACTTTGGTTGCACGAGTATTTACCTGAACTTGGGTGCGTTTCGCACAGCAAGAAGAGTGCACGTTATCCAATTCGTCACAAGCACCCGCCCTCGTATAGTTAATTTCTTCTTTAAGGCTCCAATATGCGTCAGTACCTCTTCTTTGAAGCAGGGTGTGAGACCGCGCTAGTTGGAATTCCATGCTGAAGGAACTAGCGCAAAAGTGGACACGGGACACTAAAGCGGCCACAAGGACAAGCGCAATCATATTGTCCTTGCGCCTTTTTAGTGTCCCATGTCCACTCTTGCGCTATAGTCACTTCAGCTCTTTTTTGAGCCCGTTTCCTTTGTGCCCTTGCACCAGTTACGTGTTGCGAGGAAAGGGACTGTTAAACAATTTATTGAACTTTCTACATCGCTCCTCTAATATGCACGCTTTTGTTGACTAACAAATATGGTTACCTTTCTTTATTCACCTCATTGTCGCGCGAACGTGACACGCTTGCCTATTACGTGTAAAATGTTTCTTCCACGAAGCTAAAGAGCTGAAAGAAAGTCGCAGTATCACCGGAAAGGCGAAGCATCGACTGCGATAGCAAATTGTCAATAGCTATACAAAGTAAGGATAGTAGTTTTATGGGCCGTATAAATTGGTAAACATTTGCTTACTAAATAAAGTAACACGCATGGTGTCACGCGCTCACGAGAAAAGATGAACACATCTCATTCGTAGCTTAGAATTTCTTGTTGGGCGAGTTGGTGCATGTTAGCAAACAGTTATAGGACTGCACAAACAAACGACCACAAAGAGAGAACACACTTTGCGCCTGTCCTTGTGTGCTCTCTCTCTCTGGGGTCGTTTGCTTGCGCAGTTATAACACATCTCACTTGGTGTGCGCGCACACTCACTGTCAAAATCCTGGAGTGAGAAAGCGAGGCAGCAGCAGTGAGCGAACTGACCTTCGTGCTGCCTCTCGCTTCAAAGCGAAGCGGCGAGTACAGAGCATACACGAAGCTATTAGCCCTCGGTACACCTACACTGCACTCGTTGCAGATCGCTTTCAAGATAGGGACTGGGCAACCGCGCAGCCAGGCCATACGCAGCCGCCGCCACAGCAAAACGCCACGTCTCACCGGAGCCTTGCGAGTGTCGGGAGACGGCGAGCTTCCTCCCCACTTTCCTCCCATGCGCGCGCGAGATTTAACCGCCATCGACAGCTCGCCCTCACATGTTTTCACTTGCACGTACAGCATAACGGCGCGCGGCAAAGATGTTGTCGCCCTTTGACTTTATACAAAATATCACGGCGACGGCGACGCCTACGGTAGAAATGCGCCCATGTAATTTTTATCGCAATAAAATAAAACAGAAGTTGTGGTTGCACTTGAGCTTGCCAAGCTCTTCTTTTACTTCTCACAGCTGCAGAGCATGTGATCTACAGTTCGAGTCCCAGCAGCTCCGGGCGCATGAGTCAGAATGCGAAAACGCTCCTCGTGTAGCGAGCATCGGGCGGGCATTAAATAACCGCAGGAATCAAAACTGATAGGGACGCCCCACACTAAGGCGTGCATGGAGCCATCCATCAATCAAATTAGATTGTGGAATTTATCGTTCCAAAACTGCATAGTGGCTTATGAGGGACGTCGTAACGGTTTCCGAATAATTTTTGAAGATATGGTGTTCCTTCAAGGGAGACCAAATAAAAAAATGATTTCACCTGTATTAGTCAATTATCCTTCCACAATACAAAAAGAATCCTCTGTTACCGCAAGAAACGGCTGAGAAAAGAAGCAAGCTAGAAAAGGCACAAAATGGACAGAACAGTCGCGACGCCACCTTGAAGCTTCCGCGCCACCTCGCCGTAACGCCACAGGTTTGCACTACGTCTGCTGGGGCCTGCAGCTACTCGCTTGTCGGCAAAAATATGCACTGAATTGTGTTCTTCAATTAAATTAAATTATGGTGTTTTACGTGCCAAAACAACTTTCTGATTATGAGGCACGCCATAGTGGTGGACTCCGGAAATTTCGACCACCTGGGGTTCTTTAACGTGCACCTAAATCTAAGTACACGGGTGTTTTCGAGTTTCGCCCCCATCGGAATGCGGCCGCTGTGGCCGGGATTCGATCCCGCGACCTCGTGCTCAACATCCCAACACCATAGCCACTGAGCAACTACGGGGGGTAATTGCGTTCTCAACGACGCAAACATTGAAGATGGCTAGTTTCAGGAACTTTTAATTAACTAACGCCGATGACTCAATTACGAAAAAAAAATACTTCGGCGTCCGTGACGTCACAGATTCCTGCGCGGAGCTTTCTGCGTGGATTTGTAAAAACGAAACTTTGTCCTTCATATTTTTCTCCTTTTATAATCAACCTATTACCGCCAAATTAACAAAAGTGTAGTGTTTTCCCAAAATATTTTATCAGTTCTTCATGACTGAGTGTTTGTCCTTGGTGTAGATTAAATGCACAACTGACGTACCGTGCACGATCCTTTTCGCATTCCGCGCCCGTCGGAATGCGGTCGCCACGGCCGGGACCCAACGCGCCACATCGGGCTGAGCACCGCAATGCCAGAGACAGTGCGCTAGCGCAGCAGGTGATCAATCCACAAGACAATCTTCTCACTTAAGAAATGTCGCTCACCAATAGTCTCGCTATGCAAGGCGATACCAGAGTATGCTAGCTGCTTGTTATATAGACAAACCCTCTTTGCAATACGGCTTGAAATTCTAAGTGAGCTCAAAAACACACACGCGCCACACCAAAGGAGAGCCATGGTCTGGGGACAAGCATTACCCTGAACTGCTTATTCCATCCCGTCGTCATGAAATATAACCTGGTACATGCTCGCGCAGCTTCGTTAGGGAAAAAAAAAGGGGGGGGGGGAAGCAAGCAACAGTTTTCAATATGCCTTACATTGTGATGCATGCCTCGAGGAATCATGTCTCTTTCGGATTTAAAAGCATTTGAGAGCAGTCACTATACCCTCTCCACTTCTATTGCTTCGCGCTCCGTGTGTCACTTACCATGTCAAGCACGCACCACACAGGCGTTTAGCAAGTCATGCGTTTAGATTCTTAGTCATCGTTTTATTTGCTAGTAAATTTGCTCAAAGCTTTCCGCTTCCCTTGAACTGTGTGTGAACAACTATACAAATCATTCGCGCAGTGCGTTACGTTTAATAAAGACTTCCCGAGTGTTAGTAGTTCGCAAAGTTTTCAAGAGATGGCAACCCGTCGCAAATCCTATCGCAATGGGCACATGTGCACCTCCCACACCGTGGCATGAGTACGCCTAGGAGTGTGACAAGTCAACGTCGTGACCCGACTCAATGCGTAGATCTTCCCGCTCACAAGAGACGCGAGCCAGGTTTATTTGGAATAGCTGATCACGTCGTCAAAAAAAAAACATCGTTGTTGCTGGCGCTCCTTTTATAAATGCAACAAGGTCAGTTAAGGAATAAGCGTGTATTGGTACTCTTATTGGAGAATGAGCAATGAATGACTGCAGCTGTTGGGCGGTCAGTACCTTTGAGAGTGTGATCTAGAAACGCAACGGGTGTATGAATTTGTTGGAAGCTCGGTTTAGCGAAGGATTGTTCGCGCCGCACTGAGAAACGAAGACGGCTCGGTTCTGACTGCTGCGTCTCGGTTCATGTTTTGTCATTTGTGTACCTTTTTTATCCGGTACGCCTGGTATTCCCAGACCGCAGCGTGACCTCGTGGACGTGTTCGCCACTCTGATTTACGTATAGGTGTCGACAATAGGTGCAGTGTGTTGTTCTGCCTGTCCTCGCCTTTTGTCATTTTATATTAGTCTCTCTAGAGAAGTACATGTTGAACTCATTTACTCTACCATCTAACTGCGCTCTTGATTTTCCAAACCATGTCATCATTTCTTACTTTACTGTTGTTGTTGTTGTTGTTGTTGTTGTTGTTGTTGTTGTTGTTGTTGTTGTTGTTGTTGTTGTTGTTGTTGTTGTTGTTGTTGTTGTTGTTGTTGTTGTTGTTGTTGTTGTTGTTGTTGTTGTTGTTGTTGTTGATCTCCATACGCTTATTTTCATGATCTCGATATTCTTCATACCTCGCTGTCATTGTTCTTTTCCGAGCTTTGCAGCTATCATATTTTCACACCTTGCGCAACCGCCTTTGTCCTCGTTTACAGCGAAGGAGATATGGCTAGGTTCCGGAAAAAATTGCTTGCGTATATAAGAGAAATAAAAGACGAAAAGAAGGAACCTATGTGTATTTATTCAATTAATATAGCTATCACACACTACAGCTTCACTGGTCATCCTTCTTCAGAGTGGAAGGTAATTTTTTTATGATTACATTCCACTTATTTGTAGGTACATTCTTCTTATAAAAGTTGCTCTTCTTAGTCATTGTTTTTTTTTTTTTACCTATACTCCTCTGCGGCTTTTTTTTATGTAAGCGTGTGCCACAACTCAGAGCTTAGGGTTGTTCCGGGGCACGGTATATAAATTATTGATAATTTATGAATTGATTTATTGATTGATCGATTACAACAATTTGAGAAGAAGTAGTGGTCACCCTTCCAGGTACTTAATTTATTTTCTTTGATTTTCACGTCAATTAAATTAATCATGCCGGAAAAGAAGTCAGAGAGCATTGAAGGGAGCCGCGAGATAGAGCATAAGAACGAGGAAGTTAAAAATGACGACATCAAGCCTGTTTGATCTATTTGATATGTCCGGGTTTATTACATAACATGAGCGCAGTCGTTTCGGCGCGTAGACCGTCGGTGACCTCCAGCCACTGCCCGTTGCAGAGGAATCTCCCACGAAACTGGAGGGCTTGCGTGGTGGTCGAAACGATCTGCTTTGCTCGCTGCAGAACTGCCCGCTTCTTTCTTTTTACGCCAACCCCGCGCGCGTCTATATATACTCCCAGCGCGTACTGTGAATGCAAAACGAGGCGGTTTACGACGCCTCTTTGAATACTTTAGCGCGAGTTCAATCGTTTACGACACCAAATGCCTCAGATGTCACAATCACACGGACCATGCGATAATGTGTCTGTTCAGCCAAGAAGGAAAAAAAACTTGGTCGCTTTCATCGCATCCCGCCGACGCGATGGCTTACGCTACTTCATTCTGCAATTGCGAAAGCGGTGGTGAAAGCCCGTCATACGAGCAAATGCGGACGCAGCGCGTCGAAACACGCAAACACCTGATAAATCTAATGAAACGACCACGCATCAATGGGCGTCAAGTACCACGTAGGGAATCCCGTGCACAGACCATAGAGGAACTTCCTGCGCCCCCATCTGCGTGCCAATAAATTTTACAGGCTGATAGTTAGGAATCTTTAGCAACCTGGGAGTGACCGTATGCGCCCGCGCAACACGTAAAAGGACATTTGGAAAATATTTTCCAACGGCAAACCAATCATAGGACGCACTAAACTGCGAGGAGGACCTCTTGATCACGTGTTACGGCAAAGCTTCATTTTACGTCGCCATACTATGCCACATGTAAGTTTTTTTGCACTGCAAGCCACGCTACGGCAGTGAGGCTTGTGTAATGAGGTAAATCTTTTAAAAAATGCTCTGACACCGGTTATCGACGTACGTGACCTCTTCTTTAAATGTGCACTCACAGAAGTAGACTTACGCGACGATATCCTTAAACTTTCCCATCTTAACTTGTGTTATATAGTCGTATTAAGGAGTTCATTCATGTAATTGCTTTAATTTGTGAATGGATTGGTGTGATTTTAAGAAGGCGGGGAGAGGGGAAAAAATAACGCTCGCCTGGGTAGGTAGTTAGCCTTTATCGAAGTAATAAAAAAAACAGTGTTGGTTTCTTTCATGCTCGAGATAAGAGAAAACGCACTGTTGGTCCGCTACACGTTTGCGAGCCAGAGCAACTGCTTCTCTCAAACACGCGGCGAGCAAACTAACTTTGCCTGTGTAACGGGCCACTTAATTACGCATATGACACGTCAGCTTCATTCGATATATATATATATATATATATATATATATATATATATATATATATATATATATATATATATAGTCGAGTACGGCGGTCGAGTACGGCAGAAGACTAGGTGGGGTGATGAAATTAAGAAATTCGCTTGCGCTAGCTGGAATCGGTTGGCTCAGGACAGGTGTAATTCGATATCGCAGGGAGAGGCCTTCGTCCCGCAGTGGACATAAAATATAGTGATAATGATGATGACGACGACGACGAAGAGGAGGATTATGATGATGACGACGGCTACTATGATGATAATGATATGATGTCTCTTAAGCGCAAGTGGAGAGATAAATGAAAAATAGTGCAAGCGCATGCCCACTGCAAAGTTGCGAAGCAAGGTTGCTCGAAAAAAAGAAAATGCACGCCGCACACGATGGCTTCATTGTAATGTCTGCAGAAATAGGTGATCCAACAAGAGTCCCTCAAGACCACTCAGGTCTCCCCATTGTATTAAATTTAACACGAAGTTCTCGATTCTGCTGGCGGTAAGCTTGCCAAGTTAATAGCGCGTCTTAATAGACGTGATTTGGTTCACCACAAGCTTTTTCGAGAGCGCCACTGTTGCAGCGCGCAAACGGGAAGCCCGATGAGCGGTTCTACAGCGAAGTTGTTAGCATAGAGACAGGAATTCAACGAGAGGGGACACTCGGTAAAAACATGAGCATCAGAAAAGAACTTGTGAAATGAGCTTACCGACAACGTTTTAATTTATTTTAATCTCTCTTTCTAATGCTAAAAAAAGTTTTGCGTATAAATGAACTTATACTTTGCGATTTATTTTTCTTGCGTCACCTAGTAATAAGCTAACGGCACGCCAGACCCACCAAATGTATGCGTCATGCGCCATACACGCCACCGAAGCAGGAGAGGCTGCAGCTGCGCATGTGATGTTCGCCTCTTCAGCGACCCGTCTCTTTTGGATGTAGCCTGTTTGTTGGGCTCCAGGCGTATTCCCTCCCTCCTCCCCTCTTGCGGTCCCTCTGCACGGCACCACTGCACTACTGGCCTACATTAAGGTGATAAACTTTGTTTGATAGTATGCGACGGATTTAAAGCAATTTGGGCTTTTACAGCATGGAACCGAGTCTTGTGACGCCGTTAGCGAAAAACAGCTTGGCCGTCCTCAATGAACTCAATCAAATTGAGATAATGAATCACATTGCCACAAGTTGTCGACGCTTTCCATGAGCCCCAACATTACTGCAACCTACTTCGGTAGTTTTTGGACACGCCCCGCTCGCCGCACCCGACTTTGTGACGCAGTTTGGCCCTGGCGACAGTTAGTTTGGAGTGTATTGAGGCTTAGTGAGACAGGCTTGTGGCGCTTTCTATGGCCCTGCCAACATACACCTTCTTTCGGTACTCACGCTTGTCGAAAACGCAACGAGCGATTACCAAGCGTAGTAACACGAGTGTGTTGCTTGCTGGCAAAACGCTCAAAAGATAACGCTGAGGAGCTGAAAAAACCAAGAACTAAAAAGTTCTGTCTTCTCAACCACTAAAAACAGGCTGCGCGCCCACCCATTTGTCTTCAGTGCGAGGAGAAGGCATCCTGCGAGCGTCTAGCATGGTCTGGCTGAGAGGCTGTCCTGTGGTCACCGCTGTGTATGCAGCGTATACCATCACATTGGCTGAGGCTAAGTTGTTTCGGAAACGCGCAGTGGCCCCTGTATTTGTACTCTTAGAGGGCAGGAAATAATTATTGGGAATGAGGGATGCTTAGAAATTAGGTGCATTCATATTTTATGATATTGCTTGGGATGAGTCGGGTATGTTCTACGCCATGTGTACGTAGAGGCGAATCGCTTTGGTTGTTAACGCCGCCCATTCACCGCTTTCGCACGCTTCGCCTCTACACACAATATTCCTATAAGGTCTAAGCCGCAAAATAACACGTACTTGTAATTTATTCAGCTAGTGCCGTCCGGTGGACCTTCGTACAGGAACTACTGCTGCTTACTTGGTGCCGCAACGTTGGATCAACGCGCCAAAATCCCGAAACGAGCATTTATAAAGAGCAAAATAAACATTTCCTCACTTAAACAGCGTCTTACGTCTACTTTATGAAATTGTACGTGGCACAGATTCGATGCAGGCTCCTAAAGACCGTTCGCAATCATTTTTACCAAATAATAAAACGATTCCGCACTAAGACTGCTCGTGGTTAAGCAGGAAAAGCAAAAAAGAATGCCGCACCTATTAGTGCGGCCGGTGTAACGCGTGCTAGCTAGCCTTGAAAACGCGCGCGCCCACCACCGAAACCGGAAGGTGTTAATCCCCTCCGCTTGGTGCGCTACAGTCAATTCGGCCGCGGGGTTTTTCGGGAGTGTCCGCTCTTTTTGACTGTATTTCTCTATGCTGTTAGCCTCTAGTTGTACGGTATTTTTCGCGGCACTCTCCTCACGGGAAAAAAAAATTCCTTCAGCGATTGGAGGGGAAAAGTGCCCACATTTTTTAGTATCACGCATACAGCGTACCGTGCACCATTCGTTTCAATAAACGACAAGCACAAATCAAGCATCGAAACCACACAATTTGTGATAAGGCGCTCCTGCTAACAATGCGATACACGTAGCGTTCCCCGCATACGTTTCCTGGTAAAGATTGCAGTTGCTCAAGCTGCCGCGGCGACGGCGGCGACGGCAGTTAGCAATACGACCAGTGGCGGTTGCCAAGAATGTAGCGAATGTGGTCACGCAACCCATCGCGGTCTACCACAGTGACTGCAAAGCGATTGTCGTCGTCATTACACTAAAGCAATAAAGCATGGTATGCCCACGTCAGCAGTTGTAATGGTCGGTTTCAACAGCTTCACTGATGTCCACTTTCGCAGGGCTCGTATGGCGATTCAATATTTGCTGTATTTTACCGGGCTTCGTTTTAAGTGCGGAAATAAAAGCCAAGCAGGGCACAATGAGTTGCGAAAAATTGCTCTGCATATTTTTCAGCGTTTCCAATACTAAATACTCAAAGCTGTACAAAATAGCGACAATGTCAGAGCTGTACATGTCTCAGCTCGTTTGTAGCCTTTTCTAAACAAACTGGAAGTAATAACACATGGTCATCTCTATGGCTAGTAACAAAACTCAGCATACGAGTATACTGTTTCATCTGCCTGACAGTATAAGTCACTGAACCTGAACCAGTACTGTCCCGATATTGTGGACTCTTAACATTTTGCATCAAACTAATGTACAGTACCTCCAAACCCAGTAAAGAATAGCGACTGCACTGAGATGGCCCTAAATTATTAAATAAGATAGCTTTTCTACAGCCACATTTGGTTTCGACTCTACTGTGCCGTGACTTCATGACACAGTAGATAGTCACGTGGAAGCAGAGCATTGCGAAGTTTTGACACTCGCTCCTCTTGCTAAGTCGTCTGCTATTCTGTTATATCGCTCCTCACAATGAGAAGCGGTATAGGCGTATAGGGGCAAACGTGAAAATGCCGCAATGGCCTGCTCCCACCTGACTACCGCCTGCGTCATGAAGTCCATACACAGTCACCTCCTCAGAAACGAAACCAGAACTGGCTGTAGGGAAGCTTATATATTGAATTAAGTGGGTCGCTCTGAGGCTTGTTTATTTGTTTTTGCTAAGGTCAAAAGGTCTAGGACGTTCATTGAACACAAAAGGAATTCACAGACACAAACATCCATGTCAATACTTAATAAATTAAGATTAGCTCGATCCGTCGTGGTTGCTTAGTGGCTTTGGTGTAGCGCTGATAAGCACGAGGTCACGGGATCGAATCCTGGTCTCGGCGGCTGCATTCGGTGGGGGCGGCACGCGAAAACACCCGCGTACTTAGAGTTAGGTGCACGGTAAAGAACCCCAGGTGATCCAGATTTCCAGAATGCCCCACTACGGCGTGCCTCATAATCAGATCGTGATTTCGGCATGCAAAACCCCACAATTTAAGGTTTAGCTCGGGGCTATCTCTGATCCTATTCAAACAAGTAAAAACCTTGAACTGCTTTTATTAGACCCGCCGTGGTTGCTCAGTGGCTATGGTGTTGGGCTGCTGAGCACGAGGTCGTGGGATCGAATCCCGGCCACGGCGGCCGCATTTCGATGGGGGCGAAATGCGAAAACACCCGTGTGCTTAGATTTAGGTGCACGTTAAAGAACCCCAGGTGGTCAAAATTTCCGGAGTCCTCCACTACGGCGTGCCTCATAATCAGAAAGTGGTTTTGGCACGTAAAACCCCAAATATTATTATTATTGCTTTTATTAGACAAGTGCCCGACGGTCGCTCTGAGGCTTGCTGGTATTTCTTTTTTAAGGCCAGGAGGTCTAGGAGGTTAATTTAACGGCAACAAAAAATTAACAGACACAAGCATAATGTCAGTATTTAATAGATGAAGGTTTAGCTCGGGGCCAAATCTGATCTATTAAATTACAGGTAAAAGGTAAAACTACTTTTGTTAGAAAGGTGCAGGACCGATTTGAATTAAGTTTGTTGCATTTGAGCGAAATTTCTAGATTCTAGTGATTCCCAGAAGCATAATTCTAATTCAGGAATTGCAACTTTTTAAAATATTTGAAGCCTGGCTTGCGAATCACACCTCTGCACCGAAAACCGATATCGCAGTTACGTAAGTTGCATCTATCAGAGCATCTAAAGTGGACAAATTTTATTTTATAAAGAAGAAGACGAACATCCAATCCAGCGCCATCACCACTTGTTTTCGAGTAGTAGCATCTCGAGCTAGGAGCCGGCGTACCGTATTCACGACACTCTGTTCAATGATGAATCCCTTTTGGAAATGGAGTTTGTTGTAATTGTGGGAGGTGTGTGGTAAACCCAGTCCGTGCATTCTCGACTTCCGAATGCGCACATTACCGACTACCATACCATGCGACAGAGTCCAGCAACCTCCATCGCCTCAAGCCGTCATCTACTCTTGTCGTGTTGCTACCTCCTAGTGCCTTTTCTGTTTGTTTTTTTTTTGCACAGCATGTTTTTTTTTTCTTAAGCATTATTAACCATCCAGGCCAAAAACAAGATTTATTATGCCTTCATCGACAGCGGTGTATTTTGCCAGCGGCAGCATGATATGATCAGTGGAGCGGGTGACAACGACGTAGATTATTTGTTCTCATCGCATGACTCGGTGAGTCTTCACAACAAATGGGAGTCTGCAACAACACTAAACAACGTGACATTTTACTAGGGTAGAGGCTCGGGCGAGTTGGTCGTGGTTAATAACGGCAGTATTTGGAGGTAGCGGTTAACCCCATAAATAATGAAAGCGGAGTGCATTAACACTCTAGGTGACCACTGGGTAAACACCCGTTCCATTGTTCTGTCACTACCTGAGCGAGATTACCTGGCCGAGCGCCGGGCAATTGTGGGTATGTGAAGTGACCTGACTTAGTGACGTGTTTCCTGTTTGCCGCGCGTATATGTTATGCTCGTCCGCAAATAAAGATCATTTGGAAGGTAGCGCTCTTTACTCGTCTCTTTCCTTCCTTACCCACATTCGTGCGCTACGCAAACATCGCCGTTGTGACATCTTGCATATTGGAATGTATTAACCTGTGGCACAGAAGCCGCGAAGCTGACATCATTAAATGTAGTTTTACAGACGTCTTCGGTCGCACCGCTATTCGTAAGCTCTGTGCCGAACAACGTTAACGCGAACCTGCACGGCACGCAGGCGAAACCATCGCAAGCCAGATTGAAGGCATCGTTGACCTATGTAAACGTGTGAGCGTCACCATGACAGAGTCTGACAAAATAAGACATATTATGAAATAATTAGACGGCAATTCATACCAGCTGCTGCTTCCAAAGTACACGAGCACAGCAGCTGATGTCGTCGATTTGCCCCAAAGCTTTGACGAGTTCTGGAAACAGCGAATTTTGAATCGCTGTCCATCTGCGTCAGACGAAAAACTTTCGGTCCCGACCGCGACCCCCATTCACACTTCCGTGCTTGTCGAAATCAAGACGTTTCGGTGCGAGAAAGTAGCACGCCCACTATCACCCGTACCGCTTACACAAGAACCAAACTGTCGGCTTCAGCCAATGCTCTAGAACGTAACTGTACCGGTCAATGAAGCACACCCCGGTAGTTTCATTCAAGTATTCGGAAGCAGTCTACAGGCATTGATCTCGACAGTTGAGCTGCCCCCTCATTCAGCATGTGGCATTTCTCGACACATCACTAGTTTTTGTCGCCGTTGCGGACCACGGTCTGCTGATTTTCAACGGACGACGTCTTACAAACATGCTGCTACGCTCCTGAGCAACCGAGTTCCTTCCAGAGAGATCCTCCTCCGGCATTCCCTACGCACTGCTCGACGTCTCCACGTCGTTGCTCCCTCTCTCCTACTCGTCGCCACCCACTGACACGAGATGAGGAAAACTAAACGCCACAGTTCCTAAGACGAGCACTGCGTTTCCATCGAACTGTGCAAGTCCTCGTTCTTGTCCTGCTAATTTGACAGTATTCGTTGACGGCGCCGCTAAGCTTGCCCTTGTGGACCCCGACAACCAGTTTCGGCGATGGACGCCACACATTGCCACAATCTTGGAAAGGTGACGACGCCCCTTTCTGACCCATCTCATCGCATTGCCGCCGTGCAGCGAATTCTGCCGTTAGCGATGTGTGCAACTCGATTGTGGGTTTCAAGACGTCCTCTACACCATCGACTTCGTCCTCCTTCCTGTTCCCATTAAATCATTCTGGAGTGGTACTTTCGAGCCAAAAGCCAGTATTGATTGCGCACATGCCGAGGTCACATATGCTCCGTTCTGCCGAGCCCTATTAGAATGCACTGTCCCTGTTGCGTCAAAGCTCATAACGACACTGACATTCCTCCTCACTCATGCGCCCTTGTGCCGGTCGCCGGTACCGCATTCAGTGATGCCACGGCCATCTTCACGCCATCTCACGTTCTTGTCTCTCGAATAGCTCTCCCCCAGCCCTTCGCCGCATTCGTCTTCATCGCCTGCTCCAGCCTCACTCATCGGCTACAACTCATTTGCCTTCCCGCTTGCCCTGCTTCGCCATGGATGTCTCGGACACCGCCATCAACTTGCTACAAACTGTTACGCATTATTCTTCGTCCTGTGTCGAGGTCAGTGCCTTCGCCACGCTTTTCAACCCTGGACTTTCTGAGAAAGCCTTCAGTCCTTTCATTGCTGACAATCTCACGCCTTATAACCGAACTCAGCTTCTTAGTGGGCTGCATCACTTTTGTTCATCCTTCCATGTTGACCAGCTTTCTTTAAGACACACATCCACAGGGATGCAAGGCATCGATGGTGGCATCCACCACCCACTGCGCCAAACAATATCGCGTATCAGTTCTGTAGCATCGAGTCATTATTGAACAGACCAACGAGATGTTTGCTCAAGGCATTATTCGCGCTTGCTGTCACACCAACCCACAGTGAGCTCGAACGGGAGTTTTAAAAGCCTACGAGCGCGTGCGCATGAGCTATTACTAGCATGACATGTACAACTTCATTAAGAAATCTGTTCGCTGATGGCCATGTGTCAATGTCGCCGATTTTTACCTGGACGTTCACCCGACCCCTTACAGCCGATTCCTTGCCCTGCCTGACTCTTGCATGGTGTCGGCGTCAATCTCTACGGGCCAGTTCTCATCACTTCAATCAGCTGTCGATAGATTATTATCACAATAGATCACTTACCTCAGTATGCAGAAATCGCCTCTCTACCAACAGTCAGTGCACGTGATGTCGCGTCTTTTATTTTTCGCCATTTCGTTCACCGTCATGGCGCACCTCAAGCAATCTTGAGCTATAGATGCGGCACCTTCTGCCTTGAGCACTCCTCGCCAAGTGCGATATCGTTCACCGGACCAGGTCCGCCTAAAGCCCTCAGACTAACGCTTTCTGAGCGTCTCTTTCTGCCCTCGGGGACACGATATCCATGTACACCGCATCCGATCATACCAGCTGGCACCGACTTATTCCGTTTTGTTACGTATACCTTTAGTAATGCCACGCAAGCTAATAGTGCTTTTACATCACTCTTTCTGTTCTGTGGCCACGACTCGTCTCACACCGTCGACACCGTCTTGCCTTACCGACCTATCCTATCCGAGTGTAACCCAATGTCCAACGCCGCCGGTCAAGCATAGGATATGCAGTCAACTAGCCCGCCACATCTCGTCATGAGAACAACAGCTCCAGAAGAGCAGTCAGGTCGCTCGCCTCCCCAATCCAACTTTTCTCCCTGGCGCCTGTCATGTCCCCAGGCGTACTCAAACACAACGTCAAGTTCAAACTCGCAGCCTGTTGAGTCCCCAGCAGTACTACTGGGCTCGTCACTGATACTGATTCTCAAGTATAACTGACATTACCATATTCTGGTAGTGCGCTTCTGCAGTCACTGGCGAAATTGAGCAACTGATGCCTTCTTCCGACATGCGACGCCGTGGACGCGAGCTTGTTCACATCCAACACCTCAGGCACTGTTATTACCCACTTGTTTTGCTTTCTCCCCAAGTCGCCAGGCAGGCTCCTCTCAGGTCGCGCGAGGCCGGTTGTAAAAAATACCTATGGGCAACCGTCCCTGCACCACTTCCATTATTTCACGAGAACTATATGGTTGAGCTTGGAGCCAGCCCCGCCTATTTGTAGAGCTCAGTACACCAGTGATTCCTTTTGGCCGAAAAACTGTGAATTTAATGCTGGGTTTTTATCTGCCAAAACCACGATTTGATTATGAGACACATCGTAGTGAGAGACTCCACATTCATTTTGACCACCAGGGGATCTTTAATGGGTCGCCAATGCACGGCAGACGGGTATTTTTGCATTTAGCATCTATCGAATGCGGTCGCCGCGGTCGCGATTTGTTTCTGCGACCTCATGCTTAGTAGCACAACACCACCGCTAAGCCACCGAAGCGGGCGATAAACTTCTTTATGGTGTATTACGTTAAAGGTTGCCTGAAGTTTATGCAAGGTTTACTTAGGTTTTTCAAAAGTTCTCACAAAGTATTGGTGCATTGCAGAGCGGTGCATACACCTCATTTTCATCTGCTATGGATATATTGTTAGCTGCAGTTTACAAAATTGATATCGTCTTTCGTTGCTGAGGCGTAGAATTCTAAACGTAATCCTCGAGTGTTTAAGATTATTGGGAATTTTCGTTTTTGAAGTTGACGGCCAGAATCAAGAAATCGACGCTTAAGGTCACTAGACTCTAACCTTTTCTTGGAAATGTAACAAAGCTCATGAGAATCTGAGCAGCGGTTGCCCGTAAGAACAATTTTTTTCCATTTTCATGTATTCAGATAGCAGCTTTCTAGCTGAAGCTTCCTCTCGGGAGTGACGCGCAATAAATTCAAAAATTAAATTCAATCGTGCCGATCCCTTTTTTCTACCCAATCCGCTTCTTCCAGTACTATTGATTACTTTTTTTCACTAGAGTAAGAAACTGTTGCCGCAAAGTTGTTGGGACCTGGGGCAAAGCTTCACTATGTCAGTTTCTTCGCAATAGGAGTAGTTCCTCACTTAGCGTTTCTTTAACTACGATGATTTTTTAACCACAGGAGGTCGCACTTGTTCAAAAGGTCACGCACTTTTTCCATGGTGAAAGACAGATTCTCAGGCTGCCATCATTAAATGTATAAACGATGTCATCATTCCACTCACGCGAAAGCATGGGAACAACCTAGATAAGTACTCAAAGCAACCAGTGAGCTCACGAAGTAGTGTAGTTAATGAAACGTTGTGCTGAAAGTTGAAACCATGTAGAGTGTGATCAATGTTTACACCGTCAGTGTCAGGAACGAGTTCAGGTCCATCGTCCCGTTCTGTCTTTTCTTCTTTTTTTTAGTATTTTATGCTTCTTATTTTTTTTCTATGGCACAGATATTCGCGTCATACCCGATACTGTAACAATATTGAGTGTTTTTGAACTTTGGTACTTCACTATAGTCGTCTTCATCAATCTATAATGAAAAAATACATGGATGCCATTATGTGAGCATGCGAGGCCGGCCTTTCTCTTTACTATAGCGGCGTTGTCCCTCTTGAGTAGCGAGTCCTATCGTGGTTACTAGTTACACTAAGTTGTGCGCGGAGCATTACAAGATAGAGCGAGCACCAACTTGCCCAATTTCTTGCTATATTTGTCAATGATCATTTAGTTCACTGCATGCGGGTTCATTATACCGAGGTTCAACTGCAACTCAATTTGTTAGACGACCGGGCCAGAATATGCCTTGTTCGTTTGGCTTAAATTCTCACGCCAGCAGTGGACCTTCACGATGCTATGCGCTCCGTAGGGACGACGAGGGTAAAAGTAGCATGGGATATATGGAATGATGGGTATATGGATATATGGATATATATGCATGGAAGCGCTTGCTAAAAAGTATACGTTCCAGTAGCTCGCTTTGTACATACAGTCGACAGCAGTATAAAAGGAAACAGCACTATCATTTTAAGTTCCCAGGGATGGCTGATGACGTGTACATTCACACTGTACGTACGTATGTATGTATGTATGTATGTATGTATGTATGTATGTATGTATGTATGTATGTATGTATGTATGTATGTATGTATGTATGTATGTATGTATGTATGTATGTATGTATGTATGTATGTATGTATGTATGCTTGCTTGCTTGCTACATGCAATATATTACCGCTGAATGAATGCGTTCTTATGCTCGCAATTGCGTACCATGTGGTCTTCGCACTGAATATAACTTCCTGTAAAGGAGTGTGTTCAGAAACTGATATTTGGTCAATATATCCTTTTCTTTCTGAAGTTTCATAGTTACGCCTAATATTTTTCTATGTTTCACGATGAGCATACTCTGGATAACCCGAAGGAAAAGAAAACCAACTGACCAAGCTTGATGAGCGAAGACGCGCGGAGCATTAAAGAGACGACGCGTCCGACGACTACGTAATCGTCGTCTATCACGATGACGAGTGCACAGCCAAAAAGTCTTGCCGGAATGATGGGCCGGTGAACACTATTACGCAAAAGCAGCGCGCACCGGCAAGAAAATAATCGCTGTGAATCCAGTTAATGTGCACGGATACTTTCCTTTATCCGCACTCTTACCCGCATACTGCTGTTCTGCGCTCCTTTTACGTCATCAACTTGGGCCAACACGCTCAAATCGCTGTCCTAATTCAGTGAGGACGGAGTATGGGGTGACTGTGAGCTTGTCGCCGAATTCAGGAAAACTAAGGTCGTTTTGTCGATGATGACAATAACGACGACATACCTGGTGAGTTCGCGGGTCAATGATCGGCGAGAAAAATGAGGCCCCCAAACCGTTGAAGAAGAGATTCCAGAGCACAAGGTCATTGCTTTACGCAACGCCCAATCGTCGTCATAGATGAGAGTGATTTCTCGGGCTACACTCTCATCGCATACGTCTTCTTTTTTTTTTTTACCTATATTATCAAAAGGGCATGAGATCAATTTAGTTCTTGCTACGATGCGCGTAGCAACAGCTTGAGTATCCAAGCGGCCATTATTGCTGCTTCCGTAACAGTTGCTACACGTTCCATCAGAGAAAAGAGAAAACGCTGCGCCGAGCTTGCTGAAACTGTTTCCCGATGTGAAAAAAAGAAAAAAGTCATCAGGCATCATAAACGGCGATATTTTACCAAGTATAGACTTTTCCCAACTTCACGCCGTTTACCTTGCCGTCACTGCGGGAAAATTCTTCCAATGGTTCTGTCCTACAAAAAAAAAGAAAATACATAGAAACAACAAAAAAACCGTCTGTGCAGGTACTCGTTTAACAGTGATGCAAGTTCACCGAAGACTACGCAAGCACGTTGAAGGAAACAAAAGTACGCACAACGCCGCCACCACGGCGTGCGTCGGTGGGCGGTGTGACGTCACGACACCGAACTGGACAAGCCGTGTCACGGCGACAAGAAGATGGAGTTGAGAAAAATGCGGGCTTGTATCGCCCGCCGGCCATTGACCAGACGATGGAGATATAATAGCGGGGGAGTGGGAAGTTCAAGGGAAAACAATACATGGTTTTATCTCGCAAGCGGAAGCCTAAAAAAAAGCATGCTACAGGATAGGACTCACCGTTCTCTTTAGCATGCCCTCATTACTATATTTTTCAGCTTGGTCACTCCGTGTGTACAAAGCGGATGGGATAACGCGTTTGAATTACAGTCGTGACAGTGAAGACGTACGCAAATTTTGCCGCGCATGCTGAATTGCGAGCTCTCTCTCTCGTGGGGAATTGCCAAGATCTCTCATGGGCGTTGCGACATTCGCAAGCTCCGCACAGGGTTTCGCTAAAGATGCGAAGCATACTGACAGACGCCTGCGAGATCTTAATTTCCCGCTGATGTAAGCGGATAACAAAAACAAAAATGAGACAAACACATTATGATCGGGGCGATCGTACGCTGCGAATATAAAACTGCACTGAACCTCACTCTCAACGCGTCAGTTCCTCCGGGCACTTGTCAGCTGAGAGACCCTCAACCATGATCGCCGTGAGTGTAGCCTATCCTCTAGTTTGCAGGGAACCTCGTGCTTTTATGTTTTGAGTTTCTTAATATTCCTGCTAAAACTTCCGTTAAGCAAGCTCTAATCATTTTTTCGTTATCACGCTCACGCCATGTGTTCACTCTTACATATTAGGGAACTAATATTTTTCTTTAAATTATTCAATCCTCAAGTGCATATCTACAAGTCGGCTTGATGGCGGGGTTCCACGAGTTGACTGGTCATGTGAAGCTTTAAGACATCCAATATTCTTTGTGATTGTAAGTCTTGTTGAGATTACCAAAGTAAGACTACTTAGAGTTAGGAGCATGTCAGAGAACTCCACGGGTAAGTAAAATTAATTCGAAGCCCTGAACTACGGCATCCCTAACAGCCAGTGTTGTATTGAGGCGCTTAAACAAAATCAGTCAATCAATCAAACAATCACTCCATCGATCTCAACGAACTAGTAGGCTACGTTCCCTGAGCGAACAAAAATCCAGGAGTGTAAATAACGATTACGCCGTTTTCACGGCTGGGTTCTTACTTTGACTTCACCCCTTCGCGCCTAGTCTGAACCTGTGAATTCGTTTCTTCAAAGATCGAACTGCTTCCCACCTTAGCGTACCATACACTTGAGGAGCCCCTGTGCCACTATTCATCGCAGGTGTTGTGCCTCTTCGCCGCTCTGATGGGCAACGGCCTTGCCTCGCACTTCCACACGCACGGTCTCCTGTCACCCGGCTACTCCGTGCACGGAGCTCCCTTTGCTGCCAATCCCGGCGGTGTGCCCTGGACTCCCACCATCCACAACGTGCCCACCCCGTTCGGCCTCTACTTCACCGGGATCAGCTACAGGCACAGTTGGGAGGCTCAACCACCGCGCGTGCACAATGCGTGGGGTCTCTCTCCGTACGGTTTAAACTACGGCTACGGGCTACAGACCTTCGGCTATCCGAACCTGTGGAAGTAATGGTGAGTTGTCATAAATATTGATTGCTCAATATCCGGATCAGTGTCATCGAATCATCGAATATCGCGACTGCGCACTCATCGAAGCGCAGCTCTGCGACGCGCAGTTTTCCTGGCGAACAATAGAATGGTCCCTGAAAGCTTGCCATCAGAAAGATTAGAGAACTAGTAGCCTATAACTTTAAAAGAACCACTTGGGTGCAAAGTGAATCAGGAGTTCTCTAATAATCAAGGTACACTGTGAAAATGTTGACACTCTCAAGGGTGTTTTCTTGTCGAACTCGTAACACCCTTAACCTTAGGGCCGTACAAAAATTTATAGAGGCCGACAACGGAGCTCTAACTAGACGTGCGATGACAAAAGATGCAGTTGAAAACTATGTAATCATTCTTACAGCCTTGGGCGCACAGAAATGTCCGACAAGATAATTCCAAAGAAAAAGATATGAAACTCTCGTGTCAGATATTTCTGTGCGCCCAAGGCTGTCAGAATGATTACACAGTTTTCAACTGCGTCTTTTGTCATTGCACGTCTAGTTAGAGCTTCGTTGTCGTCCTCTATAAATTTTTGTAAGGGCCTTACAAAAATTTATAGAGGACGACAACGAAGCTCTAACGAGGCCCTAACAGTAAGGGTGTTACCAGTGCGATAAAGAAAACACCCTTAAAGGTGTAAATATTTTCACAGTGTACACTTCTAAGCAAAATTACACCCTTTGGGTCGTATCTTGCCGCACAACGATAATCGTCATCTGTCTTGTCCGCATTTCCTTTCTTTAACACTGCAAGCCCGGTACTTCCAAGTCACGAACGGCATGCGCGTTATCAGCATGACAGAGCCTTCTTGACAGAAAAGTAGCGAGCCCAGCGCTTTCAAGAAAGGAAACGCAAGCAACACAGATGACGATTATCGTGGTGTGGCAAGATACGACTCAAAGGGTGTACATTTGCTCAAGAGTGTAGATAATAGTATAGCCCAGACGCGCATTTGATTCAAGTATAGCTTTAATGAGCCTACGGCGCAACGTGCGCGCCTGGATTTTCTCACTATTCTAAGATTTTGCAATACAAAAAGCGACTGTGGAAATTCCAGCTGCGGTTATCTTTTATTCTATGCACCTTTTGCTTAACTTTCGTACTCCTTACACGTTTCTTTTCTGAAAATAAATGGCTATCATAGGTAAGTAATATTCGGTGATTTAGCACGTCATTGCATCCGCTTTCTTTTTTTTTAATATTTGAGTAGCCTTAAACCATAAATTACCGAACCTCAATTACTTGAACATCTTTTCATTTAATTTATGCCATAGGGCATACTGGCGCCAATGAACAAAAATTACCTAAAAGAACAGATAACAATAATACACCATACATTTACAGGCATCGGTTATGATCGTAAAGAAATATATCTGGGCCGCTATCTTGTACACGTTCGAAAAGTCGACGTTCGATTTCGCCTCACGCGATTGGACTAGATTGGCCTAGGCCGCGATATCGGCGCAGCCTGGACAATCGCGCGAGGAGAAATCGAACGACGGTTTTTCGAACGTGTACAAGATAGCGGCCTGAATTGGAAAAAAAAAACTGCAATAGATATTAGAGCCATTGAAAAAAGTTGAAACTTTCCTCTAAATCAAGCACTGCAGAAGTCACACGAGGAAAATATTTATGCAGCAGCGTTAAAAAAGAAACAAGCAAGATTGCCAAAGCCGCGATTCGAACCAAGGTTCCCACATTCATGTGCCCAACGCTTTCGCGCGGTGCCACAACCAACACGGAAAGCAATACTATCGCGCAGGTTCTGCAGGGGCTGCTGCTACCCCATCACTAGCGTTATCGCTATATACTCGCCAGTGTCAGTTCCTTTGTGAGAAGTTCATTGAAGTCGCGCTTGATTGACTAAATGACAGCTCCAACATCTAACTGAGCCGCATCCCGAAGCGCGCTTTTCTTTCTTTTTTTCGCACGCACTCAGTCGAAGCTGACGCAAGCAAGAAGAGTGCTTTCTTTCTTTTCCTCCGATAACTTTTGTCGGTGCTTTTACCATTACCTTCAAGAACGTTGCAGTCCCCAGCCAATGTCAATCCAAACAGTACTAGGATTGTCAGTCACTGCCACAGCTTTCACAATAATTGAGCCGAATACAATGCAGACTACAAAGTGATTGTATCTTGCCACCAATTTCGTTTTCTCACGACTAAAAAAACATTTACTTTCCTCCACAAAAGCGCTCACTGTTGTATGCTGGGCTGGTATATTGTGAGGATTCTATTCACTCGATATTACAAGTTCTTACAGTAAAGTCCTGGCCTCAATGAAATAATCAAACTGCTACGGAACCTGGAGCATTATACCGTAGTGCTCAAACTTTCCCAAACGTGTCTTTCTCAACTGTCGATCGATTGCTTTCGAGAAATCGGATTATTTAACTGCGCTTCCCGTTCCGTCATGCAGCACCCAACTAACGCTTGAAAAAGGAGGACGCTAGGGGTCTCGTACGCTTCCGGTCGCGAATTTTTGCGCCCGAGCCTCCATGCTCAGCCTTCCACCGTATTTCCCAGCTTTTGTCTCCGCTGACGTTTTTCTGTTTCCCAAGCTCCAACTGGTACTTAAGGGACACGATTTCAATACTGCTCAGTATATCAAGAAATCAGTGACGGCAAAACTCAATAGAATTCAATAGAACTCAATAGAAACTCAAGGAATGACAGGGAAGTCAGTTTGAGAAGGCTGTGGAGAGGGCAAAGCTGTGCATAGAATATAAAAGAGACTACTCTGAATAATCCTCAGCCGGCTTCGCTGCTGTCGCGTCAAATTTGCAGATATAAGCATCTGTCATGGAACATTACTGGCAGACCTGGGGCCGAATTCACAAAGCTTTTCGTTCGTAAGTGCTGTTTGCTGTTGGTATGCCGCCTTCGGTAGGATGCCCGGCATCATCATCGGCTTAAATTTTCTCTTACAAACACTTCTGGCGTAGAAGCCTTTCGTGAATGTCGATCCTGTATATTTAAACGCGTAGGCATTTCTATGCTTACCCAGTGAGAAAACCGTCCATCCGTGCGTCCGTCCGTCCGTCCATCCCGTAAGACGACCGCTCTCGCGACAGCGCCCCAAGCAGCGAGCGAATTCACCGTCGTGCTGCCTCTCGTCTCAACGCCAACGAAGCGGCGAGAACGCAGCGCTCACGGAGCTCTCAACGCACACATCACTCTGCCACTTTCGCAGATAGCTTTCGAGATACGGACACGCGTGTCTCTCTTTAACGCTAGGTAAGCGGCGGGAACACAGCGACGGAAACTATCAGCAGTCGGCACTTTTTGTCGGCATCGCAAGGCGGGTTCTAGGTGAGGCCCGCGCGTTGGTTCCTTACGAAGCCGCCACCTCAGTAAGGTTGGTCAATGGTTGACGCGGATGGACAAAGCCCTAAAGAGCGATAACAGCTTATAATGATCGGAACGTCTTCAGTGCACCTAGCGCCACCATTCGCAACGCCACAGCGCCGTCGTTTGCACTGGCCGGATCCAGTTCCATAACATTGATAATGACACCGGGCTGCGTGGAGACGAGCAAGTGGCACAATATTTAGGCATACTTGGACAACTCCCAGAGCAGGATTTTTATTCATAGTCCACCGCTCACGAGCGATCGATACCGCTGATGTGGGTAGCCGCTTGGACGAAGCGCGAAAAGAAATAGTTTTCTAAATGGGTTTCTTAAGTTATCCTAACCTTGCAATGTATACAGCATCGCGATTAATGCTTGCCTCACAGAAGCGCCCAAATCTTTCTCTCGTTTGAAACACCGCAGTGGGCTGATAAGGAGCAACCAAACACCTTTGTAATTTTGTGTGCTGCTTTCAGATGTTTTAATTGTGAAAGTAACTTTCTTTTTTAGGATGTGTCCAAACTTTAATGGACGTTGTTTGACTTCGAAATCACTGAAAGAGTTAATTAGAAATAACTCGCGAAACTACAGTAAGTATGTGCGTTTATCATGGCACTGAAACGCAAACACAAGCGCACGCAGAGTGAGAACGGGAGCCAACATTCAAACAAAGCGACTTGTCCTCTCATGGCAAGAAATGTTTTTCTAGGCAGCGTTTATATAGCTCACTATCTGCCACCTTTCATACGGGAGCAGAAAAATCGGAGTCGAGTATGTTGAAGGTCATAGTCACCCCAGTCAGCGGGTTGAAGTTAGTGCCACAATGAAAGAATGTACGCGTATTATTTGACGTGCCAATCGCAGCCTTTCAACAAGCCAACAGCCACGGCTGCCACTGCAAACGAAATGTGTTCTGTGAACGTGTTAGCCAACATACTTTCTTTTTTCCGCAGTAACAAGATATGCAGAAGAGCCTACGGAAACCCAACAAGACTTTACCAAATGACGACCGGTATGGGACAGTGTGACAAAGTGCAGTGCTCGTCGTTTTTGACCCTGTTGGTGACAACATGGTTCAGCTACAAATAAAAATGCGGAGTCTCCAATTTATTGGCTTGTTTCACACTTTATCAAGCAGACGTTTACTGGTAGTGCACACAATATTTCGGCTGCCCAAATTCGACACATGAGTAAGCGCTTCAAAGCCTCCTGCTTGGCATTTTCAGCACAGACATCGCGGACATAATTACTTCCTCGTGTTCGAAGTATGAAATGCCTTTTGACCATGATAATGACACTGTAGCTGTGAAGTTCAAGTGTTCTCGTAGAGACACTGACTTGGGGACATTGAGCACTTAGTGCGCTTCAGGGGGAAGAGCCCACATATTGCATAGGGCAAATCACTAGCGCACACCATAAGTACAACGAAAATTATAAAAGCTCGCGTTGGGCGTCTTCTACGCACGCAGTGAGGTGGCCGAGAAAGCCTCGCAACATCTCGAACCAACGAGAGCTTAGATTTGGAAGTGGTAGCCCGTTGGTCAAACGGCACAACGTGTCAATTCCCAACTCTCGGCTTTGACTGAAGCTCATTGTCGATGCCCTTGCTTACAAGTTTTCCACATTATCCATTCTTCGTAAATAAAAGCTCGCAGGAAAAGACCACCGAGTGCTTGCCGTATGACCCTACGATTACTTCTACGTATTCGCTGATTCGAGCTTTCTTTGAAATAAAAACGATTTGAACATCTTGTAAAATAAAAACAATTTAAACATCTCGTTTCTCTTGTGTGTCAGAATTGAGGTAAGCGAACGGAGATGTTGTGGCTTACGACCTCTTTGAGGATGTTTTGGCGCAATTTAAGTACACCACGGCTGCAATGTATTCTGCCAAAATTGCGCAGGATCAAATTAGTGGCCGCACTGACAGTCACCTTTGTTGCAAACGACTGACAAGAGATAGCATGTACCACACATCGAGATTGAGTTAACGGAGAGCTATGCGACAGACTTTGTGCTTCGACCTTTTCACTGACTTTCAGAGACAGCGTTTGCTCGACTGAGAAGCGGTGGCCGTCGAGCCCTCGCGGTGGGCAATCGTCATAGACAAAATTACAGGTTGTCGCTGACCGAAGGGCATCAATGATGCGTGTCGCGTCATTACTGACCTTTAATGCCTAATGCTTTCCGCATTCACAGTGTAGACGGCAAAGATGGGATCGAGCCACGGATTTCCCTGTATTCTTCCTCCGTTAAGCGCTCGTGACACGCAGCCGGCCTCTCTCTCTCTCTCTCTCTCTCTCCTTCTCTTTCTGTCCATCCACCGCTCTGCCCGTCTGTCTTTATTTTTTTTAAGTCTGAAGAGGCCATAATGTTTGTTCAATAATGTTACAGCGAAACTTGGACAGATCAGTGTGTACACGTGGAAGAATCACCAGAATATAGTAAGGAGCGACATAGGTGAAGTGCAGTATGTTACCTATGGATACAAGATTAAAACGCGAAAAGAAAAAAAAAACTTATTCGGGCTTTACAAGCTCTGGTTATTCTCTTTGACAGCCAGAAGTAGGCTCGAAAACATTGATCAAGGTCATAAAGGAGATGAATCGAACTAACGACATTTGCTTAGTAAAACACTGCAAAGTATTTATGCAGAAGCTTCGGTTTTGTTGTGAAAGATTTACAGGGGAATTTTTAAAAATAACAGCGGTGCTGTCTCGAGAAACCACAAAATTTAAGGATTACGTGGTAGAAAACCATTTTGTCATTGTATTTCAACAACATTGCAATCAGTGTATACTCAATACCACGCGGGAATATACATCCCTGCAGAATGCTTGAGCGACAGTATGGAACACACATTGAACCAGATGGGTGTTGCAGGATTAATGGGAGACTGCACAGCGCCTCGAATTGTAAACTCTTTTTTGTACGAAATCCTTTGTTCTCCAAAGTCGAGTACGGATGCTGCGTTTGGGATTCGCAAAACAACCAAGCCATTAACCATAATATTGTCAATGAAAGTGTGTAATCTGGAACTTACCGTGATAAGCTAAAAATTGGTCGTGTGGCATTATTTCATATAGGTGGAAAGTACAAAGAGTTGGGCAATTACAGACCAAAATTTGGCGGACGCTTAAGGTTCGCCTTTTGAGAGTGGAACGCCCGATAGCATTCAAAGATCCCTGACTGCTTCTCAAGCATCCCGGCAACTCCAGCTTATGCAACCGCAATGTTGACCGAAAAACCCTGACAGCGAACGCTATGCGCGAAGGGCGAGCTTCCTGGCAGAAACGCGGTCTCTCGCGTGGGTCACGGATACGCGGAGGCGAGCGCCATCTGTATGGTGTTGCATGGTGCCGGGCACGCCGCTCTATGAGTGGGGGAAACGCTGGAAAAGGGGTTTGTGTTTCAGTTTCCGCCCGTAACGAAGTTATGTTTTCTCGTATATTCAAATTACAGACCGACGCTTTCATGTCTGCAGGTTCTGTGTAAGCCATACTTTACGATTTTTCTGGCACATTTTGCTTGGGGATATTCAATTAGTTCAGTAAAGTCATTGCGCTACGCGAAGGGCCTGCGTGGTTAAGTATACGTGATTAGGAATTATTTTTCGCTGACAGAACGGTCGACACAGGACCCCGCGACGCCGGATTTTCTGCGACACGAGGTCTTGGTACATTTAACAGCTTAATTTTGTGCTGAAGCCGTCGACATATTGTACTTGTCCACATTTCCAATCCATAATAAATCAATAAATCAACTAATTTCTCTTACCAGCTGCGCGCATTAAGCGAGCAGGCAGGGCGCGGCAGCGGAACGAGACAGTGAAAGATGCACGATGTCCCTGCCGTCAAATCACACGCTACAGTACTGTAGTTTTGATAGTTATAGCTCTGATAGTTTTACTACGGAGAGTAAAACAAATAATGCATAAATGTCCTCATGGCAACAAAGGTATGTCATCAATAGTACAGTTCCTTTCATAAAGCAGACATCTCAAACCTTGCTGGACCTATATGTTACCTAAACATTGGGTAGGCTCAAAATGACACAGTATCACCATCTGGAATGGTAGCTTCGATCGTTTTGACAGCTTATATTTTTGAGCGTTCAAGGAACCTTTAAATGACTTCCACAGGCCTACTCAAGATACAGCAGCTGTAATATAGTCAGGCTTTTGGCTGAGGTCGACGCAACTGGTTGTCGTAACAGCCATTTTCAGCGTTCCCCCTCACGTGTCTGGCTGCCAAAATGGACAAGCGTACCCGCTGACATTCGTAGTGATGTCGCAGCAACACAAGTCCTCGTATTCTGCGTTCGGTGATTGCGAACAGGGGTGCATTACTTCCTGGGCACGCAGTTCCTCGCCGGTCGCTTCTAGCCAACCTACATGTAAGAATGCATGTAGGCTGTTTACGGTCTGTGTTTCATGGCTGTTCGCTAAGACTCGTCTATGCAATGACCTAGCTCACGTAGACGTTCTCTTCCGCTAAGACCGCTTTCGAAACCTGTTACTTTAGTGTTGCATGCCTTTTGACTATTGGGAACACTTGTATTACGAGAATACTGCATGTACAGATAAAATAGTATCATGCTTAGCGTTATCGGTGATACTAGGATAACAGAATTCGTCTGTTAACAAATAATGTAAGTCTCCTTTCAGCTATTTATGATAATTTTGGGAATTGAAGTAACATTTAAATGATTTCCACACATACTCAAACCAAGTGCAGAGGCTGTAATTTAGCTAGGCATGTGCTACAGGCCGATGCAACTGTCATTTTTTAGCCGTTGGTTTGCTCTGAAACTTCGAAACAAGCTCAAGTTCTGTCAACTTCCACGTAAAACGAAGCATTATTGGTGTGATTGTCTCATGAAACATGCATATGTGTAAATGAAGTGTTGTTTTCGAGGCATAAATAGAAATATTAAAGGCAGAATGTTACACGAAGAAATGATTTTGTTCGCAGTGAATTATAGACAGTGTCGGTATTAGATTTCTCCGATGCTGAGCGGAATCGAACCCATGTCACAAGGGTTTCTCGAGGACAAACCCAACGCATTGGCAGGCCGTGCCACAAATGCACTGGGTATGCGCCGATTTTCGCAGAATGACTGTCACGTATATGCTTTGGTGAGCTGCGTCAGGAGCACACTCCTTAGATGCCGCTCTTAAATGAAGCTCTCGACAACCTGTACCACTGCGTTTGTGCCAATTGATGCGCGGCAAGTGAAGAAAAAATTTTCAGCGTTTGCACGCACCGGCGCACCACGCTTCTCTTGTCAGAGGCCACACGTGCACTGCTCCCTGTTGTCACCAGATGGCGCAGCGTGTCCAGACAGAAACGCGAGAGAGGAACCCGATTTCTGCATGACGCGTTTCTGTGTTCGCCCGTCATTTGGGAATCCACGCGCAGGCTTCGTGGTGGCGAAACCAGTTGGTGCCGAGAGTTCTCACAGAATCGCGAAAGAGGAGTCCATCTTGAGCTCACGCCTCGTACATAACTCGTTAAGACGGCGGCAATACGTTGTGTCACTATATTGACTCAATGCTAACACATTACTGCCGACAGTCATCGTGAGATGAGTTCCGCGGCCATTTTTTGCTCTATGACAGGGAAAACGTTCTATTAGTCCTTTGTAAGTGTGAATTATTAGTCAATTTTAAAACTTTCCTAAAGATTACATGTATTGAAAGACACCACACTCTCTCTAATATGTCCTTAGGCCGCCACCGAATCTACGTTTACTCAGTGTAGTGGTCGCCTTTCCTAGCATAAAGAGACGCTCGTTCAAGCAGTGCCTACGCGGGCTCGACACGATGTTCAAAGGCAGATATGTTGCACCTGAGCACAGTCCTTGCGCTGGGTATGACGCTACAGTACCTCCGGTACATCCTGGCACATCCGGTACCTGAGGTCACTGCCTAGTTTTCCGCAGTGGTAGAGGCAGCGGCTGGTCTCCTTCTATGCCATAGTTGACAATAATGCGCAGGACGCAACTCATGTCCCCCGCACAGCTCCAGTGGTCGATCATGGTTCTGCGGAAGACTAGCATGTAGGAAGGAGCTGCAAAACTTGAAGAGGCACTGTTCGCGATATAGTCAATTTTGGGCTTGGGTGACACGAAGTGCTTGGCGCTGTATATACATTAGTAGCAATATGTATAAATAGCTGCTATAGCTAACTACATACAGCTGTGGTTGTAGGCGAGCTATTAAAATGACGAGTACGTCTGACGCCTTTAAAACCCGCTACTAAATACTAGTGGCCGGGGTTTGGACCAGGTTGGCATCGCAGCGAATATGCCACGCAGCTGCACGGAAAGCTACGTAAGAATCTCAACTAAGAGCCACGCACATCTCGACTACAGATTCGGGGCGACATAGCGCAGGAGCACCCTAGGGGCAATGACATTACCCCGAGGTGTCGGTGACTGGCGACACCGCGCACTCCGAGCCAACAGCCACGGACGCCTTACCGTGAGGTTCGATTCAGGGCAGCATAACGCAAGAGCATCCCAGGGGTTAGCGAAATTACCTTGGTTGTCGGTGACTGGCCACACCGCACACTTCGAGCCAACAGCCACGCACGCCTTGCCGTGAGGTTCGATTCAGGGCAGCATAACGCAAGAGCATCCCAGGGGTTAGCGAAATTACCTTGGTTGTCGGTGACTGGCCACACCGCACACTTCGAACCAATAGCCACGCACGCTTTAGCGAGCGAGAGGTTCGATTCAGGACAGCTGAGCGCAGGAGCATCTCAAAGGTAAAATTACCTTGGATGTCGGTGACTGGCGACACCGCGAACTCCGAGCCAGCAGGGATACTTTTTGATTGCGTTAGTGTGATCTATCTATCTATCTATCTATCTATCTATCTATATATCTATCTATCTATCTATCTATCTATCTATCTATCTATTTTTGTATTTTTGTATTGGGTAGCGTATCGTGCTGCTGTCCTAAGGAAACAGGGTTCGAAACACATACGTGCCAATCTTCGAGAAACCTCTTTCACGGCGACATGGGTCACTGTAAGATTCGAGACTGCGTAGGCTACCGCTGTTCGATGAAGCCCTTCTGGGTGTGTGCCACTGAGAAAGTGGCGCTATACAACGATGAAAAAAATGCCTTAAATACTCATGTTTATGTGCAGTACGTCATACATATATCATCTGTTAACATTTTCAGTGGTATCCCTAGTGCCATGTAGCCCTCGTAGTGCTTCCGATGCGTTAGTAACTTCTAGTGCGGCTGAGGATCGAAATGCGCCGATCGTCTGAACTCGCCGGCTTGCCCGCGAAAAAAGGGTGTTCTACGCCGCTTGCGATGCGTCCGTGGCGTAATTGTTTCAATATCAGGCTTGTGTGCTGGAGATCCTGTGTTCGAATCCTCCCATTAGACAACTTTATCAATGCTTATTTAATTATTTATAACATATTGTGTATATTCTGTATATTGTGAACAATTATGAGTTTGCAAAGTTACGAAGCCGTTTGAAACTAAAAGGACGAAGTTCAGGCAAATACATGTAGACACTAGCGCCAGCGTTCCCTCTAGTCGTTATTGTATGAAACTCTACGTTTCTATTCAACTCGTAAACTACCTCTTCGCTGCCCCGTTCCAAGATGGCGCCATTCCGATAAATGCGTTCGACGATAGAGGCCAGATACGCACAAAAATGTGCATGGAACTCGGCAATAAAGCTTTGCTTTAAAATTCCATGGGAGGTTTTCTCCCTGCAAGTGAGAGGATATACCATCTTAGCTGAAGCGACTATAGTCGCTTCAGCTAACGTTAGTCAACCTGTTCTATAAAAAAAATGTTTCATTCCTTCTTCAGAGGGTTCGAAACATGTAGTTTTAAGAAGCAGCGATAGCATTGTTGCACATATACAACTAAAAGTCTATAAATGTGCAGTCTTTTATTAAAGTTTCGCTCGAAGAGCGATGAAGGGATAGCGATAGCTGTAGCGAGGAACTCCGGATTAATTTTGACCACTAGGGAATCTTTAACGTGCCCCCTATGCACGGTAAGCGGCGTTTCTGGATTTCGGCTCCATCAAAATGCGGCCGCCGAGGCCGGGATCGGATCCCGCCACTTCGTGCTTAGCGGCGTAACACCATAGCCGCTAAGCCGCCGCGACGGGTGGCGGCTGTCGCGACTCGACTTCGACAAAAATTGCTGCAGAACCCATCTCACGATGCCTGTCGACGGTGATGCGCTAGCTCTTACTCAATATACCGACACAACGTATTGCCACCGTTGAAAATAGTGATGCATGAGGCCTGTACTGCAGCGGGATTCCTCTTTTGTGCTTCGAGGAAGCTTTAGCTCTGGTCCAACTCCGACGCGGCCCATTCAAATACACGTAAAACGCAAAAACGCTTTTCTGAGATAACTCCTCGAACGATTTTAATGAAATTTGTTACATTTGAGAGAGAACGTCAAGTTCTAGCGACCGTTGGAAGCGGAATTTGGATTTAGGGCCTGAATTGTGTTGCAAGGATTTTCAAAAATTCGAAAGTTTGACAAATATAGTAGCACGAAGCTTACAAATCAATGGATGTGCATCAATAACAGATATCGCGGTTCTGTAAGCGGCATTCATTAGATCATTGCAAGCGGACAAATTCCATCTTTCATTTTTCTTTATCTTACGTGAATTTGTTACGTTGTGTACAAGGGTTCTGCAAAATCTGTATTTCCATATTACTAAATTTATTTAGGTTCATGTGTAACATATTATTTTGTCTGCTTTGATGTACTATAAGACACAATTCACAGACTTCAGTTATCGTTTTTCATTGCTGGGTTAGAGTTGTAAACTTCATAGTTTCATTTTTCTGAAGATTTTCCATTTTTTTGCCAATTTGTAATAAAAAATTGGTGATCTAAATCGAAGATTAGAGACCAACAGTCACTATATTTTAAGTTTTTTTTTTTTAAATGCAACAAACCTTGCCAAATTTGGTGCAGTGGTTGCCGACAAAAAACGAATTATCCTCTTACATGGGTGTAGACAGGGGCACCCGAGCTAAAGCTTCCTGGATGGATGGATGTTATGAGCGTCCCCTTTGGAATGGGGTGGTGGGTTGCGCCACCAAGCTCTTCCTATTATACTGCCTAATGTCCTACCTAAGTTAAACAATAAAAAAATAGACACTATGAACTCCCACACCCAAATTTTCTGGTACCCCATTGCTAACTGTGCCTTTTGTACGTTTTCCGTTCTTTGTCGTTTCCCTACTTTTCGTCCTACCTAAGTTAAACAATAAAAAAATAAACACTATGAACTCCCACACCCAAATTTTCTGGTCCCCCATTGCTAACTGTGCTTTTGTACGTTTCCGTTCTTTGTCATTTCCCTACTTTTCGTCCACCGATCCACCAATCCTCCAATCGCCTCTTACGAGTCCTCTTAAGAATCCTCTTAAGAGCACTCGGCGCCATCTAGCGCTGCCTACATCGCGAAGCCTGCGCGTGGCCTCCAACATGCATGGCGTGCCGGCGCGTACGAGCGCTGAGAAATGCGTCATGCGGCAACCAGGCTCCTCTACCGCGCTTCCTTCTGGGCATGCTGCGCTATTGGCGGCGAGGAGTTACGGAGTCGCCATCTATCGGAAGCGCCTCGCTGCGTAGAATGAGGGATCACGCGGCACGCTCCTCATAGGTTTTGCTGTCAGCGCTCACTGACAACACCAGGCACGAGCTCTCCTGGACATTTCTGTGCGTACTTTCGAAACGAGAAAAGTTTTTTATTGTCTAAATAATAATCTTGGGCAAACTGAAAGCACAGAATCGTTTACAGACGCTATCTCTTTACCGATTACGTACAGTGAATGCCACTGCTCGCGGTCGCCGCGATGGAGTCTCCCGAACCGGCTTCTTGCGTTAAAATTAGGCAAACGCTGAGAGCAAAGTATGTGAAATACGTTCTTATAGTGTTTGTGTAACTAAATGGAGCGTAATAGAATGAAGCCTCAATGCAGCGGTCGCACAGATTCGCAGCGACCGACAGTGCGTTTGTATGCTTGTCCGCGCACTGTTTCGCTTTCGCCGCGTGCGCGTTTCCGCACCGTGTCATGAGCTTTAGGCCGCAGAATATGAGCATTTGACAGTATACAAGCAACCATTGTTGCGTAGGCGCTATCAGAGCTGTTCAAAAATAATTTCATTGTAGAGACTTCGACTCCTACGGCGACTGTGATGTGCCGTCGCGACGATTCAATCTTTTCTTTTTCTTCTAAATTTTTGGACGTTTCAATATTATTTCTCGAGTTGCGTCGCACTGTATGTTTATCGGTGTTCTCAGCGTGCGATTTCGCGCTGCTGCTTTTTTGTAATCCAGTGCATTAGTTCGTAACACAAACATGACCATATGCCATGCTTTTTTTTAATGTGCTTCTTACCGCTCCCTTTCCACTCCAGTGAACTTGCCAGTATCTATAGCATCGACAAGTTCATAGACCAAACAGTCATGACATTAGTCGGGCAGTGTACTCGAGCGAGCGTTTCAGTGCGCGTTTTCCGAACATCGCAGACCCGGCGCCGTAGCAGAAATCTTCGTCGCGTCTGTGCTTGCTGCATACCCGAGTTGTAGCCGACGACTGTTTGTCGGTTTTATGTTACGCGAGCCAAGCTTCACGCAGCTTCTTGTCCTGAGGCTATGTGTGAATAAGGCTGACACCGGGCTCCGTTGCGTACGTCCGGCACTGCGGCACCGAGCAGTAGTCTACCGTGTTGCGCGCCTTCAAAGGCAGCCACTACCTATTGTAGTGCTTTCAAGCGTTGTAAAGGAGACACTTGAAGCGCGAAAATCTCACCATTAAATGAGGACCTCAGCGTACGATGAAATTTAAACTCTCGTTTTCAGCTCGTTTTGGCGCTTCCGAAGTAGCCGACGCGGCCGCTATATCCACGTGATCCCTCATAGGACGTCACGCCGACGGTGGCGCCAGCTTTTCCAGTGGTGGAGCTCGAGGCCAATACAGTGGCGCTGCCGAGAACGCGCATGGATCGTTTGCCGCCCACTCAGTGGCACATACTCAGGGACCCAAGTTCGCAAGAGGTTCATTGAAGAGCGGCGCATACCCATTGGATTTGTGGCGCAGCCTGCTAATGCGTCGGGCTGCTGTCCTTACCAAACTCCTTGCCACGTGGGTTCGATTCCGCTCAGAATCGGAGAAATTTGAGGGATATTTCTCTTGATTCATGATCGCATCCAGAGGTTCACTGGAGCACAACCAAACCAGCACAGACCGAGTGACTCGTACCCAGTGCTCCAATGGCACCTAGCCAGCCCCGCATCTTAAAGCGACCTATGTCGGCATGAAAGACGTGCGCTGAAGAGAGGCATGTATGCACACATTGCCAAATGCTCACTGACCTAAGTTGGTCCGATAGGTGATTTCGAATCCTTTTACCTCTGCACAGCAGCCCTTTTTTTTGTCTTTATTGCCAGAACTTTCACGTGGCAGACACAAAGGGTATCATTTTTTAAAGTAAGCGATTCATAATAATACACAAACACACTTTCAAGCTAGTGCGCTTGAATATTGTGCGGTCAGTCACATTGTGGCTGGCCATGTCACGTTTAAAATTAATTTAATGTTGCGAGGGGCTCAATCCTCCCCAGCCAATCCGGAGGACATTCTTGATCTTTAATTACATCAATACACTTGGAAATACCGTCCCGGAAGAGCAGCCGCGCAGCCCGATAAGCTACCCATTCGACGACGCACTTCCCAGCGACCCAGGCAGACGGATAAGCGGCTACATAAAACTTACATATTGTTACGAATGAAGAATGGGTTTATTGACCGTGAAAATGGTAGAGAAGACAATGGGACGTTCCGAAAAAGCCGATCACTCGGAAAACCTCACGCTGCTTCGGCTTTCTCTTTCACGCTCCTCTGGTGCGGCGTTACATTATCCTCCGGGAAAGACGAAGCTCACCGAGCGAGTCAGAGTGCGCATTGATGGTCCGGTTTAAATCGCGCGACGTGCACAACTTGCGTCTTGCGTGAACGGCATTTATGAGCCGTCACTTTAGATATGACATAGGTCACTTCACTCAAGCATTTGTCATTGACGAACGGGCCCGAATACTTGGAGATAAGTTTTTGGCAAAGTCCCCTTTCCGAACCGGTGTCCACAGCCACACAAAGTCACTGGTGGCGAATCTGACGGGCAGACGTTGTGCGTCGTAACGAGCCTTAGCAATATCTGCGTGAAAGAATCATCGTCGTTAGGTGAAAAAGGAAGTACCGTGTCGAGAAAACATTGAGGATGGCGAGCGTAGAGGAGAAAGAAAGGTGCGTATCCTATGACTTCATGCTTGGCTGTGTTGAAAGCATATGTGATGAACGGTAATACGGCACCCAGTTCTTATGATCCGCTGAGACATACATTGAAAGCATGTTGACGAGGGTACGATTGGTGCGCTCAATTAGACCGTTGGTTTTCGGATGGTAAGGCGTGGAATGACGTTATGGAGTTCCACAAAAGCGTAGCAATTCTTCCACGACGTCAGCGGTGAACTGCCGACCGCGATCACTTATCACCACACGAGGAGCTCCATGGCGGAGGATAATCGAATGCAGAAGAAACCCCGAAACATCGGATGCTGTAGCTGAGACAAGTGTCATGTGTTTCAATATAGCGTGTTCAATAATCTACGCACACGATTATCCAGCGGCAGCCAGTGGAAGACTTGGCGAAGGGACCCAGTACATCTATACCTACTTTCTCAAAAGGTGAAGTTGGCGGTCTAACCGGCTGCAGAGTTTATGCAGGAGCTGTAGGTGGTTCTTTGGTTGTATGTAAGGTCGTCATGCATGGCCCGAAGTACATCAAGACGCAGGCATCTTGGGACGACGAGCAGCAGTGGAGTACTGTTGTTTGAATAATTCTTGTGGTAAAGCAGACAGTCAACAATCACAAATGGCGTAGCCCATTCAGATCTGCGTGTCGCATCATTAATCGGCTTTAGGGAAGGCTCCCTCTGTTGTCCGTTCTTGAAGACACCAAAGTCAGGAGGCGCCGATGAGATTGTAGTTAAGTCGTCGTCGAAATCATCAGTACTCTCGCTCTTAGAGGGAAGACGAGATAAGCAGTCGGCACCTGTGTGGCACCAACCGCTCTTATAAGGAACAGAAAAGTCGTATTCTTGAAGGCGCAGGGCTCCCCCGAATCAACCGCCCAGCTTGGTCACGCATTCCAACGAGCTAGCAGAGAGAATGATAGTCGGAGACAACCTTGAAATGGTGGCCATACAAATAAGATCTGAACTTGTGGAAGGCGAAAACAACAGCAAGACATTCCAGTTTCGTCACTGTATAATTGCTCTCTACTTTTGTCAAAGTACGCCTTGCGTATGCAACGACGTATTGGCGTCCGTCATGAAACCGGACGAGCACTGCACTAATGCCCACACCACTTGCACCAGTATGCAGTTCAGTGAACGCCTCCGCATCGAAATGGCGAAGAAGTGGCCCAGAGGTGAACAAAAACTTCAACTGCTGGAAAGCAGTCTCGCACCGAGCGGATTATATGCAAGAAGTGTCCTTGCAGAGCAGGTCAGTCAGTGTACAAGCAAGCTGGGCGAAGTCTTTAATAAACCTGCGAAAATAAGAACAAAGGCCCAGGAAACTTCTGTGGTCTTTCACTGTATTCGGCTGCTTAAAGCTGTAAACAGCAGAAATCTTTTGGGCACCTGGCCTTTTACCGTAGTTGTCGGCGAGCACAAGGGCTTGACGCTCACCTAAATGACACTTTTTAGAGTTTAAAACTAGGCCAGCCTGTTAGATGCAGTCCAAGACAACACCGAGCCACTAATTGTGCTTGTGGAAAGTTCGGCCGAAAATAATCACCTTATCTAAATAACACATACAAATCTCCATTTGAGACCATGGAGGATGGAGTCAATTAATCGCAAGGTTGCTGTGGCATTACATAAGCCAAACGGCATGACCTTAAACTCATAGAGTCCGTCAAGTGCAACAAAAGCGGTCTTTTTAATGTCAGATGGGTGCATCGGTATCCGCCAGTACCCGGACCGGAGGTCAACCGACGAAAAGTATGATGCGGTTTGAAGGCAATCAACAGCATCGTCAATGCGTGGTAAGCGCTACACGTCTTTATTTGTGACGGTATTCAGGCGGTGGTAGTCGGCACAATATCTGCACGAGTTGTCTTTCTTTTTCACTAGTGTAACAGGAGCTGCCCAAGGACTGCAAGACTCCTGAATAACGCCTTTGTGCAGCATGTCGCCGACCTGTTCGGCGATCACTTGTCTTTCCGTGGCTGATATGCGATAGGGTTTCTGACATATCGGAGACGCTTACCCTGTCTTGATGCGGTGTTTGCATGCGGGATTTCGGCAACATCCGAAAACCCTCGCGTTCCATGAAATCAAATACTGACGTGTAGCAGGTGAGCACTTGTTGGAGTACGTCCTGCTCGGAAGACGACAACGACTTATTTATCATACGTCGCAAGTGATCCGAATAATTGGGAAATGGTCGACTTATATTTGAAGATGCTGCAAATGTGCGTACATCAATTGTGGCTTCCTCCTCAAATGTTGCCAATTTAAGTCTGACTGGCAGAGTAACAGGCTCCGTAAAAGCGTTCACTGTCTACAAGAAAGCGCGCCTGTCGATGGTTTGAACAATAGATCGAGGGACCAACACATTCTTCTTAATCGCGTTGTTATGAGCTGGCTCGACAAGAGCGCTGCATGATCCCATCCGGACACGTGAAGAACTCACGGGAAGAAACATGGTTCTCCGACTAGGCAGTAACACATCTTGAGACGGCGAAAACAAGTCGGCTTGATCGGTCTGCAAATCATCAAGTATGGCGATCGACAACGTTCTCCTTAGTAAAAGCTCTCCAGTCCCACAGTCAAGTGTAGCGCTGCATTTACGCGGGAAATCTGTGCCTAAAATAACATCATGACTTGCGTGGACCAATACAGTGAACTCGGCTCTAAAGCTCTGTTCTCCAACCACAACCAAAACCGAACAAACGCCAACAGGGTGCAGCATTTCACCGTCAACTTCACGAAGTTTCTTTGCGATTCCACGCGAACATAACTTGCTGTCCTAAGTGATCTTGAAGCGACGGCTCATAACAGAAATAGCGGCACCTGTATCTACAAGAGCATTAGTTTCACACCGTCTATACGCGCGCACATCTCGTTTTTCAGCATAGCAACAGCCGGAGGAATTGGCGAGTCTGACCGTCCCGCGACCGCACCTCCACTGGCCGCACCAGCTAGTTTCCCAGCTGCGGCGGGGAAGGCGACCGACGACGGTGCGAGGATGGTGAACGGCGCAGTCGGGGCGGCAGCGGTGTTCGGGGACAGACTGATCGCGCGATTGGAACGACCACTGCTGCCGCAGAGGATGGACTTCAAATGGCGCGGGCACGTCTTCGTGCACACGAGCTGTGTACGGCGAAAAACTAAGCGCTCACTGCGGGCGGCGATGACAAAGGCGCGCAATATGTCCTCGGGAACCGCAGGCGCAGCAGACGGGTAGGTGTCCGTTGAAACTAAATGGAGCAGGTACGCGTGGCGCCAGGTATGATTCCGCGGGATCATGTCGTGTCATCGGGTATTCCGCAGGAACACGTCGTGGAGCTGGGTAGTAATCCGTAGTGTCACGACAGACTGGTGAGGACTGGCGGCGACTGAGATTCGCCGGGAGAGACCGAAAGCTCGTGTTAATTAAGTGGGGTTCTTCAGAAGGCAGTCGGTGCTCGATGCGATGTACTTGCGACCAGGATGGTGATTCGGGAATGCACTCGTCAAGCGCGCACTGATAACCAGCGTATACTGCCTGAAGTCGTGCTAGCGCTTCTTGAACCACTCGACGAACGATCGAGGCGATATCATCGCAGGCAGCGACGTACATACTTCTAACTGTGGTGACGTTGCCCAAGCCCCCGAATAGTGATCCTTCGGGTCTTGAGAGCTTCGAATGTGCGACATTGCTGCCTCAATTCGGAAGGAGTGTTCAGGTTTTCAATCGTCATTAAAGTTGTAGAAGTCTTCATCGATGCCTTTTAATAGATGTCCTGCTTTGTCTTCCTCCGACATATTCGCGTTCACAATTCCGCATAGCTTCAATATTTCTTCAATATACGTTGTACACGTTTCACCAGGTAATTCGGCTCTGCGCAAAAGAGTGTGTTCCGCTTTCTTCTTTTTGGAATTGGGGTCGCCAAAGCCTGCTTTCAATTCCTGGACAAAAGTTTACCAAGTGGTCAGTACGCGTTCATGATCGTCGAACCAAAGTAGAGCGGTACCGGCGAGGAAAAATACAACGTTCACAAGCTGTGCTGACGTACCCCACCCGTTATGGCGGCTTACTCTTTCGTAGTGTCTCAGCCAATCATTCACATCTTCATCTGTTTTAGCTGAGAATAAACGTGGTCCCGACATCCAGTAGCTAGGACGCCTTGGTCTCTGGCTGGCCTAAACTATGCCTTCTTTGATGGCGTTCATTGACCGGCCTGCTTAGGCGTCGGCCATGCTTGTTGGCTCTGATTGTAGTCCAGTCAGGCGTCTGCTTCATAGAATATCTTGTAGGACTGGCTTGTCCAGCGCGGTCAGTACCCAGCAGCTGCTCCGCTAGTTACGAATGAAGAATGAGTTTATTTATAGTCGACCACTGACCTTTGGTTCCCGTCGAGTCCTGATTGTACCCCTGATTTAAAGCAAACAACCGCATTTCCAAAAGTATGTCCTGGAACCATTACACCTTTCCACATACCTCGCAGGACCTCGTACCTATTGTATTCCCATAGCGCTCTGTGCTTCATTATGGCTGAATTTCTCTTCCCCTTCACTGCTATTGTTTTTTCCTGTGCTTCCATATATCTATTGCCTTCGTTTATTCATATACCAAGGTATTTATATTCTGTTACCCGAGATATTCCCTGGCCCTGTATCTCCGCTGTCTGTTCACTGTTTTCATTGAATACCATAACACCTAATTTTGCAACACTAAATTTCATACCTGAATTGTTGCCTTCCTGTTCACAGATATTAGCCAGACGATGCAAATCACTTTGCTTGTTGGCTAGCAACACAATGACGTCCGCATAATAAAAACCTGGGAGCTACTGCTCTACTACTGTACCCGCCTGTCTGTATGAGAGATTAAACCCGATATTACTTCCTTCTAGCGCCATCTCCACCTTCACCATTTACATCATAAACAGCAGCGGGGATAAAGGGCACCCCTGCCTCTGTCACTTGTTGATATGAACTTTCTCCTCGCTCCTCATCCCTTCCAATTCAACGCAAATGGTATTTTCTTGGTAAGTCTCTCTCAAAAGCTGTAGACAATCGACACCTAAGCCTCCCCCTTCCAGAATATCCCACAAAATATTGCGGTCTACGTTGTCATAGGCTCCTGTAATGTCTAAAAAGGCCACATACAACGGTCTGCTTTCTACTTTTGATATTTCAATACACTGAGTAAGAACAAACAAGTTATCATCCAAACGCCTGCCTATTCTGAAGCCATTCTGAAGCTCTCCCAAAATGCCACTATTCTCTACCCATGCTTGAAGCTTTAATTTGATTACCTGCATTGGTAGCCTGTATATTAGCGATGCAATGGTCAATGGTCTATACGAGTGAATTCTATGATTCTCTCCCTTACCTTTATAAACTAAATTCATTCTACTTTGTCGCCAACTGTCTGGTATTCGTCTATGTTTTAAAGTTTTGTCCACTGCTTTCACCAGTGCTTCCTTACTTTTTGGTCCTAGTTCATTAATCAGCCTGACGGGAACCTCGTCTAGCGCTGTGGCTGTGCGCTTAGGAATTTTCGCTTCCGCTTTCTTCCAGTTGAAATTTGTCAGCACCAGCTTCTTTTCCACTTGAGTCTATTCCATGCTCTTTTTTTCTTCAAATACAACCTCGCCGTTGCCTTGGAAAGATTTGGCTGTTACTTTTTGGATGTAATTTAATTGGACGTGTAAGCGGCCGCCAGCGCCACCTGGACCTGTCTTTCCGACGCATCGCGGAAGGGCTTCAGACCCGGCGGCGCGGTACGCGGACTTCCCTATTCTAGACACTGTAACCGCGGGTCGGCCCACCATTGCACTATCTTCGGTATCGGCCCACGTATGGGGAGTGTGTAACGCCTGCTTCATTTCCGCCGCGGGTCGGCCCGGTATTGCACTATCTTCGGGATCGGCCCACGTTTGGGGAGGGCTTAACGCATGCTTCAACTCAGCCGCGGGTCGGCCCGGCATTGCACTATCTTCGGGATCGGCCCACGTATGCATGGGAAGTGCTTAACGCATGCTTCACCTCCGCCGCGGGTCGGCCCGGCATTGCCCTATCTCCAGGATCGGCCCACGTATTTTGCGTGCCACGCCAACAACGACATGAAATTTCCTTGGACGGTAGAGGTACATGCAGCTTCGCTGTAAAATGCTCACGCAATCGGTTCTCCAAGGGTAGTGGGGAAAGCTTGTATGCGTTTCATATAACGCCCCTAGACAAGCGTAGAACGAGTTTTCATCTAACCCTAACTTAATCCAAAAACTGCAACGTTTTGCCTTCACATAACCCTTTGCAGGCCCCTCAATTCTTCTAAATACAAACTCGGTGAATAATATAGGTCTCCCAGGACCCAGTGAAATCACACTTTACGTTTCCGCACGCTTCCGATCGCACTAAATAGCTTCGCTGAAAAACGTTAAGTCAGCACACTTCTCTTCAACACTGTAGATTCTTTTCAAGGTGATCCCGTGGTTGCTGCCATGTTTTATCACGTGGTACCGTGTCCATTGCTTGCCTCAGCTGCCTCCGTTGCCTACGCTTGCCGGTGCAGCTCTGCAAACCTATGTTTCAGCGGATATCTTAGACGGTGACTGGGCGGACGACACGCGAAGCTTTTGCTGCCGCTCCAAAGGACATGTAAGCGCTTTCTGAGCTCCCTACGCATTGTCCAAACGGCGAGAGCAGAGCATACGATGCCTGTAATAAAAGCGGGGCTAAAAATGTATGTCAAGCTATCTTAGTTTTCTGCTTATGAACTGAATCAGTATCAGTGTGTTTAGCTCTTCGTTCTTTATTCAGCAAATACATTTAAGCAGCGACTTGTCAAGATTCTGACTCAGTAAAGTTCACCGGGCGGTCTCTGTTTGGTTGTTTACTTACTGCCTGGTCGCTCGTGGGTGTGCTCAGTTGCGATAGATTTGTTTTTGCCAGGCACAAAGCTTGTATAACCTGGCTGTTATATACGTTGCAATAGCTTGTAACAAATACGTATTAACGCCAGTCACTCGCTTACTGTGTGGACCGTTACGAAGCGTTCAGTCAATTCAGCTTCGAACATTAGTGTGATGTCGCTATAGCCGCCGTCACCCACGCTTCGACGAATTGATTCAAGTGTGTGCCCACTCATTATTCTTGACACCTTGGCGATAGAGAGGGCGTGAGTTTGCGTGTGAGTTGGGGTTGGTGTGTGCAGATAACGCGCGAGAAACTTACTATATGCCAATTAAGAAACGGCTCTACTCCCTTTGTCACCGTATAATGGGTGGTACTGACTCGTGCAGACGATCCGGGGTTGAAGTTCTTTCCTAGGAGGTTATAGCGCTACCACGCTGGCAGATGAATGAATTTTTTTATCCACAAGGGAAGCCGTGCATCTCGAAGAGACGGCAACACAGGTAGTCCTTACGTAGCAGTGGTCAGTCAACTTGCAGACACAGATTCATTCCATTCCTTAATACGCCAGTCACAATTTTTGCAGCCAACTACTGCACAGGTCTTCACTCCATCGCTGCACATTTTGCGGCATGAATGGAGCACAGCGCGTTAGCGAAAACCGAGTTGCATTTCCGGCAGCTGATTTCACAGAAGCATGGCAGAAGAGGTAATGGTTTTGCATTCGTGCGCTTTCGCTGAGGCAACGTGCGGGGCGCCGTTGTAAGCGCCATCTCGTATCTCAAGAAAAGGGTGAATAGAGTGCGTGAAATATGAACGCGTAGCAGAACGCAGGCGACGTTGTCTCTTGCATATTAGTCACCTGTGTGCCTCTAAACAAGTCTTATCGTGCAGGACCGCTGCCAGTAGCCACAAAGTGAGAACAAAGAGGGGAAGAAATCTGCGCTTGAAGATATTGGGCGGAGACTATCCGAAGGTATTTGTTATCTTCGAGCTCCGTGACTTCGAGCGACAGTTATCATCTTTATCAGTGACGACATGCTCAGGGAGGAAGCTTGAGCACGGGAGCTCTCAATACGTGGGAACGGAGAAATCGTCTCTCATGACAATCACTGCACCAATTTTGATAAGGATTGATGCGTTTGAAAAAAGATTTTAGTATCCAGTGGCTGTAGGAAGCATTTCTTTTTATGTACGCCGTAACTGTTTTTGCGACTGTTGCAGAAATTGCGAAATTTTAGAAAACCTAACCATCAACTTTACAACTCTGTAACCCAGGAATAAAAGAATGATGTTACCATTCTGTAAACCACACCTCATATTGTATATAAAGTGGTCAAAATTGACGTAGTATACACTCTTCTAGAGTATAACACTAATTTCTCAGCATTACATTTGCGAAACCCTTGTGAACATTGTAGCATTTTCGCGTAAGCTGTAAATTCGTAAATCAAATTTGTCTGCTTTAAATGCCCCAACGGATTCAGTTTACATTACGATATCTTTTCATGGTGCAGGGTTAGAGATTTGTAAACGTTGCACTTTATTTTTTTTAAGCTTTACAACTTTTTGAAATCATTGTAAAACAGTTCTAGGTCCTGAATCGACATTCGGTATCTTATAATCACTAGAATTTAATGTATTTTCTCAATTTTCAAAAATTTTAATAACATTGGTCACGCAATTGTCGCATTACAGCATTTTTTTTAGTTTTTCATTTTATCTGAACAGGGGGCACGGGAGTTGGCGCCGAGCTAAAGCTTTCTTCATGACGATGGGCGGGATGGGGCGCCGAGCACATATATGGTTCTGCCCCTGCAAATAGTGCTATACGATTTGTGCGTCGTTTACTGTTTCATTCCCACACGAGAAAAACAACCACTTCTGCTTTTCAATAAAATTTTATGCTCGCTCTGGTGCGAACTACTTGAGCGCGAGTGAATCCACAATCGGTGTCGAAAGCTCAAAGACCATGAAGACACGGAAAGAGCCTGAATATTTCCGCAGTAAGTGCACGCAGTCTAGCATTTGCATTTCCAGCACGCAATATAGCAGTTTGCGAACAACGGAGTGTTTGGATCACCAACTGCTCGTGCATTGAAGTTTTCTTGGATCCCGCGGTGGCTAAACTTTTGACGGCGACTGCACGGGTACCAGTCTCAGCTAATGCGCTGATTCTGAATGTTACGCATCATATATATGTGTCTCTGTGATAATATTTTTCTGCTTGGTATGTGGATTCATTATAACATACCGTTTACATATTAAGCTAGTGCGAACTAATATCGTTTCTTCTTTTGTTTCCGGTGTTTAGATGCTTCGTTTCATTCGATTATCTAAAACAGCATGTTTTTTGTTAGCCACACGATACAAGATTTTGCAGTTCATAAACAGCGACGTAGAAGAACGTTCGAGAGAAGTAGAGAATAGCGGCTGAAGTTCCTTGTTTGAAAGCGCGTATTCACAAAAGAAGTGATCAAAAGCGATCTTGCTGTTGCATCAGGCGGGGCGGAGCGCCATGTAAGCTACAGCTGGCCTTTCCCTCTTCATCGTATAGGCCAGCTTGAGTTCGAATCGCCCGTCGCCTTACCGATATGGTCTTTCGCGCGAGCAAATAACGCAGATCTAACAGCGAAGTCCGTGTTTTTGTAAATCACTCACAAGACACCGGATAAACGAAAAGGAACGCCCACACATGTGCGCATTGACAAATAAAGTTGAATGAAGGCAACGCACTGTTTCTTTATGCAAAGATACGGTCGCACGGTTCCGGGAGATGCAAACAAGGCAACATAACCACCGTAACTCTGACGTCAGATCAAAGAACGCAGATTAACAGAGTCTGCTATCGCCAAAGGTTTCGGAATAAAATCAGATTCATCCTTGTAAAGCAGTAGAGACGTAGCATGGTTCCATACACCTGACATCTGCTGCATGCCTCGGCAACTTCTCTGGTGTACTTTTATCTTGTTCGCTACAGCTCTGAAGTTCTTTATCTTATGGCTGAAGTGCATGGGGCTTTCCAAGAAGCGTTTGTACAGTGCCGACTCCTTAACACGGGCAGTGACTGCCCGAGTGAAATATTCCTAGTCAGTAAATATGAGACGCATTTTTTTTTAGGAGGGACATTTCTTTCCAACCAATTCCATCACATCCTGAGTGTTGCCCCTCTGTTGAATTAACGGCAGTCGAGAGCCGAATGGTAACTTCGGCGCACAGCACTGGTGCACAGACCTCGGCTAACGTGTTTATTTCTACCGCAGCGAATTTCGCCGCACATTCCTATCAATTAGCAGAAAGAAGAAAAAAAAGCAGTCACGCGTTTTTTTATCTTCTTTTGCAAGACATATCTTAACACTTAAGCAACCTAGCCGAAAATACGTAAGCAAAGTCGGACGAAACAAATGTGTACCGCAACATGGAAAGCACACCTGCACACGTCGTTTGATGGTATGGCAACATTGACCTCGGCAACGGCGCGGTGGGGCAGCATGGAGATGGAGGAGAGATACGCGGGCAAAGACCACTGACCAGGCGATGGAGAGATAATAGGTCGTAAACGCAAAGTTCAAGGCGACGCGACGCGCGGTCTTGACATACAGGTGAGAGGGCAAAAACGCTTCCCCGACAAGAGAGGGCATCAGCGTGTCTTTGCCTATTTCTTAGTCAAATACGCGAAAACTTACTTTCACTTCCTTTCCTCCTTTTTTTGCAGTCCCATCCGCGAATATGCAAAACAGGGAGCCCGATACTATGTTTGGGTTACAACTGTAAGAATCACGGCGTTGGAAATAACCACGACCCTTACTCTCGTAACGCCTCTAACAGGCGTTGTCGTCGTTTAGTAGAGTCGTTGCGACAGTTAGCAAGACCACGTGTGTGTTCGTGCTTCGAGATGCAAAAGAGATGGACCAACGCGTGTCAACTCCTGCTTTTTTTTTGCGTGTGTGTGTGTGTGCGAACCTCAGTTGATAACAAGCAGTCGAAACAACAGTGAATAAATAGACGCACCAGTCCCGTGGCGTTTGATCGCGTAGGGTATAAAACTGCACCGAGAACCGCTGTGCAGGCATCAGTTCTTCCGAGCCAACTGAAAGATCGACACAGTCCACCATGATTGCCGTGAGTAGTGTTGCTATCCATTTGGCTTTCGTCTCGCGCTTTCGACGTTCACCTTTCGCGCTATTTGGCTCGTGTCCATACTCTGTAGATACGTTTTCAGCCTAAAAATTGTCATTCTAGAACATTCACTTCTAGGCCCTGCAAAGTTTCTTGCGGTCGTGACTAATTATGAAAACTATTAACTTTACTCTGTAGACGCGTTTAGTATTTTCTAGTTGACTGGCATTCAGGAGCCTTACGTGTTGCAAGCTACCAATCGAACTAAAGCCAGAGATATTCTCCCTACTCAGTTCTGCGTATTCTCCATTTGGCGAGATTGCAGAAATTAATTTCTCACTCTAAATTTTCATCAAAAATGAAGCTATTCCTTTCGAAGCAACCAGCCCTATCCTTTCAATTTCTAATTAAGCCCCTAGACCTCATTCCTTGAGCAATGCAAGCATAAACTTACAGAACTATTTGCTTTTCTTCTAGCAAACCGCCTGCGGTGGAGATATGAAGCTATTGCTCCCACCCATGGGGTGCTCCGTTTTTATATTACTTTGACAGCAGATAGCTTGTTGGCCATCTTTATATATAGAAGTACGATAAACCTGCTTGCACTCAAGTCAGCAAGCACCGCACCGACCCGTCACTACTCAGTCCCGCAGCCAAACACGCCAACCAACGTCTTACACATAGAGAGCATGGTTGTAAAAATTCCGCTCTTAACAAAAACCTGTTAAAGTAATCCATCCGTTGAAAAACCAGCCTCACGAGTACTCTGTCTGCGACTCCATTAAAAGCATAAGCGAGACAATATCGCCGTCTGTAAGGCAAAGCATAAGAAAGTAAGGAGTACTTTAATCGCCACGTGGAACGCTACAGTTCCCATGCAGTTCGCCCAGGTAAAAAAAAAATAATCGGAAAGCCGACGCTGTCTTTTCCTACAGGTCCTGTGCCTCTTCGCCGCTCTGCTGAGCAACGCCCTTGCGGTGTACGTCCCCACGTACGGCCTACCGGTGGCCGGCTACCCTACCGTCCCTGCTGTCTCGACCCTGCACGCTGCACCCGTGGCCGCTCTACAAACGGTCCATCGCACGGTGCCGATCACTCCGACCGTCCACAACGTGGCTACCCCGTACGGCTATCGCACAACCGGCGTCAGCTACAGCCACAGAGTCGACGCCCACCCGGTGAAACTGCGCTACGTGTACGGCCTTACCCCATACGGCCTCAACTACGGCTACGGACTGGACGCCTTCGGATACCCCACCGTGCTCAAGAAGTGGTGAGATATATGTGAATACGACCGACTAATTGCGTTGTTGCTGCAGCGTATAGGTTATCCGCTAAAAGAGATCAACACCCTTGCAAATTTTCAATTTTCATGGGTGTACTGCTTAGGAAGAAATCAGTGAGAAATGAACAGTATGGCCCCGATGGTGTATCGAAACCCACGTTCGCGCTACGCGCCAACTGCTTCAATCTGGATTTCCATCGGCTGCAAGGATGCAATCGGATTTCACTTGACGCCAGCGAAAAGAACGAAAAGTACCTATCAATGCCAGAAATTTTCCATGGCTTTTAAATTTTGCTGAATGCTGAAAATGAGTACAAGAAAATGAGCGCCGTTCTTCGCGAAAACGTAACGGTTATAGTTTTAACGAGTAATGCGACAGTAGGGGCGAGCTAAGCGAAAAAAATTAATAAAGCCACAAACTTATGACTGAGGAACTGGTTTGATTTGATCGATTAATTGTATTGGAAATTTTATCAAAGTTATACTTGCCATAATATCGTTTATTATGGTGCAACAAAATGAGATGACATTGCATAAAAAATGTTAATGCGGAATAAGAACCTTATTATCAATTGTACGATGACAGAAGGCACACCTTATGTTAGCTAACTTCTTTACTTAATGTAACAGACGAATATTAACATTCGTTTATTTAGCAAAGCTAGAAAGCTCGGAGTATATTCATTTAGCCAACTGCATTACACTGAAGAACTGGAAAAGAAGGCGATTTAAGTGGATCGCAGCTCACGGTGAAACAGATGGCATGACAACATTTTACAAGTACTGTATCTAACATTAGGTAGCAAGTAGTTTTGCAGCGCCGCTACGACCTCATAAATAATTTTCTCAACGCCGCTAACTCACAATGCTCTCTACTTTTCAGAAAAAACAATCTTGGCAAACGACCTAATGACACCCTGACAAGACCCGCCGGTACGACGACAAATATGTCACAGCTGACAACACAAGATGTCGTCCTCGTTCTTACTTTGCTGACGCGTAGATAGTTCAGAAAACGAATAAAAAGTCACAAATCGAACAAAGTATTGTGGTTATGTCACGTATTCCGCAACCAGCTGCCGCTCCATACACGAATGGGCATTGTTGTTTCAAAGTGCTAAGGCAGTGCTACTAAAAGAAACTTGTGAAATATAGCTTTAGCGCTGAATTACGAGAATAAAGGGGCTAAAGCAAGCTATCATTGCCTTTTCTTTTCGTTATTGTCAGAATGTACTTGAGATTTCCGGATAGCTTGCCTTAACGAAGCCTACTTTCCCACTTTTCTACAACGTCGTCGTCCTCGTCATCGTTGTATTTGGTTGCCACAGCCTTGGATAGGGTGGTCAACAGAAACGGAAACGGACAAGCGGATTCACCAGTCTTATACATTTAAAACAAAAATAAAATATGGATTTAGTCACAGATAAAAATCCTATGGTCAAGGAAAAACTAGAAATAAAAAATGGCCAGGCTTAGCTTGGTTAAGCCAAGAATGCGTTGCATATTGCGCGGTCAGGTGGTGGCTGCGGCCGCGCGCGACCGCGCCAGTTGGGGCCCAGCTTTTCCTCCGTGACGTTACGCACCGGCGCAGCGCCCCTAGCGGGAGGAGCGGGAGTCAGGTGGTGGCTGCGGCCGCGCGCGACCGCGCGAGTTGGGGCCCTGCTTTTCCTCCGGCTGTCGTGACGTCACGTCACGTGGTTGCGCTAAAGGCCAATGGTGGCTGCCCGGCCGCGTCCAAGGCCTGAACTGAGTGATTGCAATATGCAACGCATAAAACATGTTCAATGTAAAAAGTGGAGTTATAGAAGATCAAGGAGGAACAAATCTGGCAGGTGAAAAATTTGCTTCGGTAAGATAATTGATATATCTTACTAGCTTCGATATTAGCTTCGATATTATGTGCGATAAGATATGACACTACCAAGCAATTACTTCGGTATGTGAACCCCAAACTACAGCTTCTGCCCACACTCACCATTGCGTCCTTGTCGTCATCCTTAGCTTTGCGCTAACGCGTTCTTCTTCCGCGGCTTCATTTTTCTCTTTTCCTCCTCCTTTCTTTGTTGCCGTCTAAAAATAGTTTCCACGAGACCTTGGTAAAATAAAATTTTATTATTGCTCAAACATTTATTTGTAGTTACAATATGCATTAGAGAGAGAGAGAGAAGGGAAGAAGGAAAGGCAGGGAGGTTAACCAGACCGTCCAGTTTGCTACCCTACACGTGGGCAGGGGAATGGGGAGTTAAAGAGAGAGAGAGAACTTAGGTGTAGGACCTCTATAGTATTGGAATGGCGGATTCACCAATGTGCGCTAAGTGCAAGTGAGAAGTGACCATCAGTCACCTTCTCTGCCACTGTTCTCGCTTCGATAATCAACGTGAGACTCTCCAGTGTGCCTTGAATAGAAATAGACTGGATGACAGGCCATTTACGGAAGCGACGATCTTGGGAGCCTGGCCTCACAGTTCATTAGCCCAAAAAGCAGTTCGAGCGCTTTTTCACTACCTGACAGCAACAGACTTGAGTGTCCGACTATAGAATATGCATTAGAATTGATAAAGCACTGCTACTGGTTCTGTCATTTAGGGCACACAACGACTTGGTGTTTGTTTCTCGAAGTAATTTAGTCGCTATTTTGAGAGGCCATGACAATGTCACTTGAAATTGCATTGGTCGAGCTTCAATATTGTTTCCGCCACTGTAAATTCTTAATTAAGATTAGTCACTTGACGAGTTGCGTTACGCCAGATGCGTAACATAGTCAAACACTCTTCAATACATCCCTCAAACAACCATTGCTGTAGAGCCAGCGGAATCCGACTTATGCAGGGTGGTAAACGCACCAACATTGTAAACTAAAAACAAAAAAAAACTCTGTAGAAGCAATGACTTTTTACTTTTTGCTAAAGATATAAATTCATACGTCGTCTTGCACCTTACTTAACCGTAACAAACAGATAAAGGGGTAGTCGCAGCCGCGGACGGTTTAAGGCGAAGCATTCTTGTGCACGTCAAGTCAGTTTCTGAAGTGTATCTGGCCGTTATTGTGGGCCAATCTCGAAGAAACTGTGGTCTGAGAAATGCAACCAGCAAAAAAAAAAGAAAGGAAAGCACAGTTTGGTTACTCATCGATCATGACTTCTACCCGGATTACTTAAATGTTTTGCGCCCTGTAAGTGCGCACAGTCGCATAATTAACCATGATATCTTCACGCCTCTAAAGAAATTGCATTGCATCAAAGGGAGGCCGGGGCCCTCCTTCCTCTAGGTTCGAGGCTGCGCTTGTAAAAGTGCGAGGGTCCACTCGTGTTCGGCCCCATCATATATGTTCCGTTTCATGCATCAGGTGCAACGCTGTGGAGGTTAGAGAGACTTGTTGCAGTGGGTGTGTTCGCGCGTAGGAATACTTCGGTGATTTTCTGGCTTATTTCCGTGAAATCTTTCCTCATATGAGCTCAGTTCGGAAAGAAAAAGATTTAGTCGTTCGAAACAACACAAACCATGTACTCATACGCCTGCTAACACATTTCGTTAGTTCAATTTGCCCTTCCTTGTATTTTTTTAACTGACTGTTCTTTTTTAATTGCTGATCGTCGCGGGGGTAACCTCACGTACATTCTCCCGCTAGCAAATGCCGCTGGTGCGCACAGCAGCGCCGACGAAGCGCACGGAGTGATACATTTTGGTGACCGAACTTCTTGCGCAGCATCCACAGCGTTGCGCCTGCTACCTGAAACGCAGTGTGGTTGCAGCGAACTAGGAATATAGTCCAGCCCGGCGACACACATTGCGCTTGCTTCACGTTAGGTGTCAGCGGATTTCTAGAGATGCACAATGTAGCGCCACTGGATGGGCCCATATACTTGCATACGCAGGGTGACCCAGCTAACTTTAGCAAGAGTTTGAAAATATGCCGATGCCACGCAGCTGGACACAACCAAGGTAATGCTGTTTGGCGTCGCTTGGAAGTACTCAGATTAATATCTTTCCATTACGCCTAATTACACAATTGGTCTTAATAATTTAATCATCTTGTCAAATATTATAGTTCGATGAAAAATGTATAAGGAAAATTGAGCTGCGTTATGAAATGCCCCCGATACAGCTTTCTGTTGCTCAACAGGTGCTACATAAAAGTGTTTTTCTGAGCGCAAAAGACGCCCGCAAATACATGCTAAGTGCCTCTAGCGGCCAGTCGCGTGTCAATTTTGCGTGCATTTGCGGGCTTCTTTCGTGCTCGAAAAACTTTTATGTAACACGTATTGTCCAACAGAAAGCTGTATCGGGAGATTTTCATATCGCTGTACAATTTGCTTATTGACACTTCTCACTTAATTAAAATATTTGAGAAGTTGATTATTTAAATAAGACTAATTATCTCATTAGCCAGAATTAAATGATAATCTGAGTATCTTTAATCGATGGCAAAAACATAACCTTGGTTCTGTCCAGCTACGTGGCATTAGCATATCTTTAATATCTTGCTAAAGTTAGCTGGGACACCCTGAAAACACAGACAAACCTAAAGACACACGTCGCGAGAGCAGCAACCGTTGTTTATCTGATTTCATAACAATTCCTTACCAAACCACACTTGATTCGCATTACTAAGACAACAACTGGAGTTGATTCCGGTCTGCTAAATATTTTTTTCTTTTTTTCCCTCTAAGAAAACGGGGATCGGCGTCTGCCTTTGCACGAGTTTCGCTTTGGCACTATAGTCACGAACACATCACAGTAACGAGCTACTTTGTGAACGATACATTCATTTTTTAACACATCATACTTTAACAGCGGAGCTGTCCTAAGTCGAGCCTTGGAATGTTCCGAAGCTCACCACAAGAGGGCGCGCCGAGGGTAGGAGCGGTTTTCCTCCACAGTGGAGGAAAAGAACTAGGAAGGTTACCAGCAAGTATGCCGCCTGTAAGGTGGGCTACCCAGCAACAAAGAACGTCAAGCGGAAAGTCAGAGTGGCTGAAATAATCTCATGGGTGGCGGCAATGGAAAAGAAACCTGCCATGATTAACTACTTAAGAAGAAAAAATGAAATCGGGGAAGAAACAGTTTATGATAACTCAAAGGGAAGATCATTACTTTTCGAAGCGAGATCGGGATGTGTTAGAACACGCACCTATAAAGCGAGATATAAGAAGGTAGAGGAAGTATGTGCCTGCTGCGGTAAAGCTAAGGAAACGATGGAGCATGTTTTATTAGAATGTGAAGACATCTGCCCAGCGGTCGATTTAGGCACCACTGGCCTCCTTGAAGCCCTTGGGTTCAGCGAAAACAGTGGAAAAGCAAACATGTCAGCAGAAGGGATTAGTAAGAGGCGATTACAGGATTGGTGGAAGAAAAGTAAGGAAATAACAAAGAACGGAGACGTACAAAAGCAATGTTCGCAATAGAGGATCAGCAAATTTGGTTTTGGGAATTCATAGTGTTTTTTTTTCTTGTTTAACCTAGGTAGGACATTAGGCAGTATAATAGCAAAAGCTTGGTGGCGCAACCCACCGCCCCGTTCCAAAGGGGGCGCTCATAGCATCCATCCATCCATCGATCCGGTAGGGAGCCTACATGTCGCGCTCCTCCGTCTCTTAGGGTAGTGTCAACCTTAGACCTTGCTTGTGCCACCGCCCGCCGTTGATCAGTGTTGCGAGCACACGTCGCCGCGCCATCTTGAACCCCAGTCGGCATGCCATCGCCGTGCGCATAAAACTGTCGTATTGCCGTGGTTGAGTGACTGTGATTTTCGCTCTCGAGGGGGTCTTTATTGGCCCCATGCTAGCACTGTGAGCAAGTTCACAGTTGTGTGAGCACCGAAAATGCCCGGGTGTTGCGTTCCGCAATGCACGAAGCTCTGCAGGAAGGGCACACGAATGTATCGCTTTCCGGCTAGCCCTAACCGAACTAAGCACTAGCTTGTGCAGTGACAAGGGACCGCTGGGAGCCCACTGCTGCTTCTCGTGCTTGCGCTTTGAGTATTATACCTCGCTTCACCATGTGTGTGCGGCGTACTTAGTGCTATATTCTACATTGTTGAAGTGCTCTGTACTTGTATGTTTTTTTTGTGAGCGGGGACTGATAGCTGCCCGCGACGGCCGCCCCTAGCCGAGCTGTAGATAGCGTGCGCGCAAGTGGAGGCTATGCGTTCCATTACGCCGTATTAGGAAGGCATGAAACGTAAATGTTCATAACTGAGCCTGCTTGTAGAACATGTTCTAACTTGGCAGCCACATTTCAATCTTTGAATGCGCTGCAGTTCAGAGTTTTGCGCATCGTTCATCTACGTTCCGCAATCGGCTTGTACGTTGCGTGCTGCATATATATTTATTGGATCTACGAGAAAAAAAATCGCTGTGTTGTTTGTGCTGAAATTCCACACGGGGTGGAATTCATGATTATGATTCTTTCTTATAGCGTGTTCTTAAAAGTAATTGGCCGGTTTGATTGCAAAAGATAAAAACCGATGTCGTGCACTGCCAAACTGCGTATGATGACTCACTTGTCCATTCCAGGTTTCGGTCGCCAAGTTCCTCATCAAAATTCCCGTAGTGATCAGTTAGTAAGAGGTCATGATCAATTTTGTTACCACTAGGTAATAGAAGCGACAGATCGAGCGCCCTGCCTCGCTAGCGATCGATCTTTTTTTTTTTTTTTCAGTGAACCGAACTTGTCAAAGGTAGTTCAAACAAGCTTGGCCCTAAAGGCCGGTTGTGGTGATTTTATGATAAGATCACTTATAGTGATTTAAGCACGAACAGCCAAGTAATTTGGGCGAAATATTTTTCGTTCAACGAGCACATAACTATGCACTCGCGTGTCTTTCCTGGTGATGTAGGGCGCGTTTTTTTTCACATACTATTTAAAACTTTATATGTATGTGGTAATTCGTAATATTGACGGGCTTATAATATTATAATGGTTGAAGATACGCTTTCTGTCGATCGTTTGGTGCATCACTGGGAAATGTAGACCACATGGCCTAAATATTTAACTGCAAAAAATAGGAGGTAATAAATTTTTCATTGAGGTCCTCATTACATTAAGTTTCCAGCAACTGAAACAACTTATTGTGCTTTAAAATAATTTTGTTAATATTGTCTTTTTTTTATTCTAGGCAATTTTGAAGATGCAAGTTTTGAACAGAACAGGCTATCGTTCCCCTATAGCGGTAAGTACATATATAAAATCTATTTTGGAAGAGAAAGAAAGCTCCATTTCGCTTCGACATTCGTCAATCTAATTTATGTTTCCAAAAATTAAACATCTGAACTCACTACCCAATTGCACGGCGGTATCTTCTTCATATTTTCCTTTTTATATGAAGCACCTGAAACGGTCCATAAAATGCTTTGCGTGGTGCGTTTCATTTAAGAAAACTGCTAACACTTTCCTTGTAATTTTTACTCTGCAAAGCGAAAATGAGTATCGAAGCAGTTTCCTAAATAAGAAAGCATATGCAAAAATTTCATTGTAATGATTTTCGCGTCCTTATCTCTTTTTCAGCCGCTCCTAAACGCCGGAACTCCCGAGAGAAGCGCACTTGTGCCTTGACACCTGCAAATTCGTCTCGCACCAAACGTGTTTGCACATCTGGAGACGCTTCACAGCTGCCTCTACATCCTGGCGACGTAAAGATTCCTGACCACATTGTCCTCTCGACAAGGCAGCGAATGGTGCAAGCAACACTGGCGAGTTGAGGTGTCATCGTGCGTCAGCAGCCGCCTCTCCAGCAAATCTGCCTCCCAACAATGTAGCAAGTGACACAGACGGCACTCCTGAGTCCAGCCGTGATGGTGTATCAGCAGCCATTCTGCCACATCTCCGTTCCAACATTGTAGCAAATGACGCAGACAGCACTGCTTCTCCACATGGTCAAACAACCATGCCAGCTGCCTTCATGTTTGGAGGTGGCGCAACTCCCACATTATTGTTGTTGCACCGAGAAAATGCTGAGCAGCGGGAAAAAGTAGCGACCTAAAATGGAAGTGTAAAAATCGGTTACAACTGCATGAGCAAGCCAGGTCAAAAGTACGGAGCCTTAACAAGAAAATGAAGTTAGCTCAGCAAGAACTAAATGCGTTAAAGTTATCAACATTTCTTGCTGCAGATCAAAGAAAGGCTCTGGCAACAAAAACCAGGATTCGAAAGTGGTCGCAGAAGATTATACAAGTAGCTCTCCAAATCAAGCATGCATGCGGTACCACAGCCTACGAATTTCTCAGGTCTTTGTCATATCCGCTGCCTCAAAACAGGACCTTGATTCGAAGGACGCAGAACATTCGTTTCATGCACGGCATCCTCACTGTGGTGCTAGAAGTTTTAAAACGCAAGGCGCAAACAATGGAAGACATTGAGAAAGAATGTGTGCTTTTCATGGACGAAATGGAGACCAGCCAGGGCTGCGAACATGTTCCCTCCCTCGATTGTCTTTTTGGTGCTACGACTCCACTAGAATCAACGGCGAATGTCGCCATTGTGTTTATATGTGGGGGTTTAAACACAAGATGGAAGCAAGTCATCCCTTACCACTACACTGGTCGTTCAAATGACGGAAGGATTTTGAACTAGCTAGTGTTTCATTTAATTTAGCTCTGTTTCGAGGTTTCATTGGTAGTGCCTGTTAAGACAAGTGACATGGGAGGAGCGAACAGGGCAGTATGGCGCCTCCTTAGACTTTCAAGTCCCAGACACTATGAAACTGTCTGCTCTGTTGCAAAGCTCCACTTGGATGGCAGGTAGCTAAATTTCATGGCCGATCCTGCTCACGTTTTGAAAAATATTCGTGAGCAGCTTCCTCGTGCAGGCAGTTTTACCCTGGCGGTAGAGACAGCAAAGGAGCATGGCATCCCAGGAATAACAGTTAGCATTGAACATGTTAAGGCTGTTCTCGAATATGATAGCAACAAGGACATCAAAATTGCTAATAAACTGTGGCACTTCCACGTCAGCAATGGATATTGCACAAAAATGAAAGTAAACATCGCAAGCACCTCCTGCCATTCGGTATCCAATCAAGCAAAACGTCTTGAAGCCGGAAGCAGAAGCAACTGCATGGTTTTTTGATCTTGTGACTAAGTAGTACACTTTTATGTCATCACGACACCCCATCGTCGCTTTAAGCCATTTCGATCTCGCAATGCACAAGGAAGCAGTTAGAACCTTGGAGCTTGCGTGTGCCACGTTCGGTCGCATGAACATGGGAACGACTGCACATTGGAAGCCATCTCAAGTCTGTCTCTTGGAGTTGACAACTCTTGTACTGCGCCTTTCGGAGGAGCTCCTGGCGAAGCACGGATACTTGTACCTCCTCACTGCTAGGTTAATCCAGGATTGCCTTGAAGATGTTTTCTCAGTAGTGAGGCTCAAGGAACCTGTACCAAGTGCGTACGATGTGAAATGCGCTCTGAAGGCCATTTGTGTTGGTCAGTTCCTGCATACGCCTAAGTCTTCTGGCTACAACATTGATGACCCGCCGTGGTTGCTCAGTGGCTATGGTGTTGGGCTGCTGAACACGAGGTCGCGGGATCGAATCCCGGCCAAGGCGGCCGCATTTCGATGGGGGCGAAATGCGAAAACACCCGTTTATTTAGGTTTAGGTGCACGTTAAAGAACCCCAGGTGGTCGAAATTTCCGGAGTCCTCCACTACGGCGTGCCTCATAATCAGAAAGTGGCTTTCGCACGTAAAACCCCATAAGTTCTTTTTTCAACATTGATGGCAGTAGTCATTTGCCTGACCTCCTTGATCCAAGCCTCAACAAGCTGGCAGAAGACCCCAGCCAGCAGTCTGAAGAGTTGGAGAACCATGTTTGTGATTGTTCTGACAACTGCAGAGTACGACATCATGGCTTATGTGGGTGGTTTTCTTCTCAAGTCTATTATGAAGTGTATAGACAGCTGCAAGAGCTGTGAACAAGTATTGATTGACCGTACTTTCGTCGAATACAGCAGCCTCATTCACCTGAAGGAATATGTCAAAAATTCTGCAAACCTCATTCAGCCAAGCCAGGTTGTAATGAGTATTTTGATAGATTGTGAAAAGAACTTCAATACTTTTGCAGAAATGAATGAAGTCTTGAAGCTCAAGAAACCATTTTCTAGCATTTTAATGCCCTGCAAAATTCTGTAAAGACGTACTTAGGATGTTGCAACTTGCACAAGCCTCAGGTAGAGAAAATGCTTCTCGAAAAGTATTTAAGTACAAGACTGAAGATTTACGTTCGACAACAGCATGCACAACGGCTAAATGGAGCATCGAGCACAACCTGTGCTGCCGCAAACTTTGAATAGCTCTGCAGTCAGCTTAGACTGCAGTTGTGACCACATTTTTTTTATGAGAAGACACCTGCAGGGCATAAGTACGAGAAGCTGTGTGTTGACTTGTTGAGGAATGTGCGTTTGTTAAGGACTCTACGCAAGTGCAATGCTGCACATTGAAGATCAAGGGAGATTGATGCCTTCTCTCCGTAACATTACATAGGTGTGTGTTCAAAATAGTTGTAAAATATTTTCCTGTTAAATTTTCTTTTTGCTCTTCATCACAGCCTACAAAAGGTACCCAAAACCAAGAAGCACTGGCATGCTTTCATTCAAATCATGTTTTTTGTTAAGTTTGGTTTTAGCTGTCATAGCTAAGTGCAGGTTGCTCACGACATCTCTTTGTTCTGTACATTATTTTACCATGCCACGCAATTTTCAGTGTTTTGCTTGGGGTTTTTCACTTATGTCGCTTGGTTTCTCCAATATTCCTGTCCATGTATGTGTCCATTCTCAAATTACTACTGGTGCAGGAATTATCGCATTGATTGTTTTCCCACTTTGATCAATGTAGCAAACTATTTTTCTCCAGCTGCTGTGTCGCGTAAAATGGTTATTTCTGCTTTGCTCGCATCAGCATTGTGCACCTGTGTAAAATGTTTATTTCTGCTTTGCTCGCATCGGCATTGTGCCCTTGTGTAGCCCATTTTCGCTTTAATTTGGCTCCTAGCCGCTGTGTTTTCAGGTTTTTCTTTTCAGTACATGCATTGAAAAAAGTAACAAATGATCACTGTTACTTTTATATGCCTTACGCTGCTGGACGAAGTGCTGTTTAAAATCTGATACTAGTGTTCATTATTCGGACATATGTGTGTATGCTTGTTGGATTTCCCATGTACCCCTGTTATTCGTCCAGCGGGTTTCGGCATGCCAGGCCAGCAATGCAATAAAGTAACTTGGCGTGAATTGTGTTTGTCTTCCGCACTAAAATGCGTGTAAATAAAAGGGTGCTTAAGGTTATGCCGACTCGGCTGTTGGGCCATAGATGCTATAATTTGTGTCGCAACAGCAAATGCTTTACAACGGAGCTGTATGTGGCTAGCCGATTCGTCTGTACATCCGTCCGTCGCCTGTATGCTAAAAACTCCTCCGGCGCAACTTCATGAGAATGCGCGAAAAAAAAAGCGAAAGCGAGGCGCGTGATTGATTGCGTCAGTAGTGACGTCGTTGCTCTCCATCGCCGTCGAGCGGTCGCGTAGTAGTTTCTCTCCGGCTCCAAAATGGGTAGGCCACGCGTCATACGCACTCCTGTGGAGTAATCAGCTTTCGATCAGCAACACCGCGAGCAGAGCCTGGAACGAGCTCATCTACGCCGTCCCGATGCTGCAGCCCGAGCACAATAACACGCTTGTGCAGCGAGCGCAAGCAGCAACTATCCGGCGGCCTACCAAGCCGTCGTTTAATGAACCGCCGAGATAACCCCAGTGATAAACAACGGGGCCACAAGTTTCAGCTTCGCTGCTTAACTACTGTACGGAGTGCTTGGGCGGTGATTTTTTCTTTATTTTGGTCATTTCCTTCTGGCTAACTTAGAAGGAGCCTGTCCGAGCGCGCTGACTTATGACTTGGTTGGGAGCGCAGTCACGTGGTATTCGCCGTTTTTCTCAGTGTTTATTTACCAATCGAAAAAAATTAATGCGCAATTAGTACGTCGTTAAAAATACCGCAGTTAGATGTCCCTTGGCTGTGCCTACAAATGCCTCATTAACACCTTGAGATAGTACGTCTCGAGTTAGATAATTAAATACAATTAGTAATTAAATATCAGTAACAAGAAAATTACTGACAGCTACTCCACTGTACTGGAAACCATATGCACTAGGTTTTCTTTGAGTAACGCATTGCTTCTTTTTAATATTGGTGCATGATAGCTAATTGGGACACCCTGTATATATTTATGACCTCTGCATGCAAGCGACGATGTTTCCACCCCTAATAAATGTTGTAAATTATTAGAAGTGTTTTCTTTTTAATAAGCTGTAGCTTTGCTTACTGGAAAGACAAGCGATACTGAGACAAATCATTCATGTGCATTTTACACGCCGTTGATAAAAGACTGTGCCGAAGGGGTCACTAAAGTCTACAGGTATGTATCAGGGTCAAAGAAACAGGCAAAGCATTTTGAAGTGAGGTGAACAAACAGCAACATATTCATTCTCTAGGAACAAGCTATACATACTTTTAGAAATAATTGTTAATAGGCTGCCACCTTTTCTTTAAAAATATATTAAACTTTGTCTTGTGCAAATACTTAAATAGTGTATGTGCATGGCGTTAACAGTGGAAATTTAAAACAATGTTGAAGTGAGAAAATACGGATGAGACAGCCGCCGCTGGTACTTCTAATGCGCTTGTTCTCCTATTGTCAGGATTGGCAGAAATAAAGCAAAGTATGAATTAAGATCCGTGCACGTCTGCGCCAACAATGATGCAGTGAGCTATTAGCCACAATGAAATTTTAAGTGAAAAGGTCGAGGCAAGTCAAAAGAAACCTCGAATGATGTGGGTGATAAGACTCTGGCAATGACACGTTAGGTTGGGGGGGGGGGAGGAGGGAGGGAGGCTTCGGCCTTGCCGGGGGGGGGGGAGCTCAGCCCTCCCCTACTTAAAGCTCTGGAGGGGGCTCGGGCCCCGGAGGCCCCCCCCCTCCCCCGTAGTCGGCGCCTATGATCTGGATTACTAGACCAAACACGAATGTTGGTCCTCACAAGGCACAGCCGTTTAGTGAACGGCCCTTTCCTGGCCACTACGCACGAATCTTAAGGGAGCAAGGCCTGACCGCCATCTCTTGTCCTTGACTCCTGCGATGACCTGACGTCAGCTGGTTGAACCGCCACGTGCTACGGAGCTCAACCAGACAGGCAACGACAAATAAATAGCACTTTAATCCAGCCCTAGACCCTCCCGCCGCCTTCGTAGCAGCCTGTGCAACTCCGTGGGAAGTCGCCAATGCAATGTGACGACCCTGCGCTGCTTACATATGCGCTTCTTTACCGCAGTACGAAAAAGCGAAGCAAAACAAGGAAGATATATACGTCTAGACGAAAGCTTAATTCAAGATATCTGTCGCACGCGGTGCCCTTTTTGGGCAGAAATATCGGCCGCGCTGCAGGGTTCAATGTGTATAACGTGGAAGTACTGCATGAGGGCCGAAGTGTGGGAAAGGGTTTGCAATACCAGCGCAGATACTATCAGGAAACCAGAGGGCCTGCGGGGGGAAAGTGGTATTTGTGGTGATGGCCAGCGACGAGCATGTAGGGTATAGGAGGAACCGACATGATACAGAAAGTGCCTTTTCACCCTTTCCAGACGACCTGTCACTATGTGGTGTAGCCGGTACAGCGTGTACACGAATTGCTGCCTTCATGACCACCGACTCGAATAAAAGCGGCATTTAATGGGCGACCTCGGGAAGTGGGTTTAACGAGAAAAAGAAATACGTATCTACCACCCGCCGACAAGCTGAGAACGCTAAATATAGAAACACTCACTGCGTTGGACGGCAAGCACATAAAACCTCACAAAACAAAGGAAGAGGCTGCGCAGTTTCCTAAAATATAATATCTCCTTTATAGCTTGTCCCAGTGCAGTAAACTTTTCACCTGGTTTCCTTCTCATCCATATATATTCGCTCCTTCATCCAGCCGGCCCGCGTGCGCCTCATGTATACTAATTCAATTCTGCCCCCACCCCTGCCCTCCTCAACCGTCGGAATCGCGCGAATGGATGCGCATTCTCCAGGGTACGTGACCTCCGGCGCCTCAAGTGATCGAGGCGGGCTCACGTTCGTTTAATTTCTCACTCATTCCCTAGACACGTATGACGGCAGTGCTCGTCTAGGTACAGCTTTTTATCGATACTGGCGATTGAAACACCTACAGTCAAAAGAATTTACTTCTTTTTTTTTTTGTATACCAATAGTCGGAAGGAAGCCGGCTCGATCGTGGCATCGCCTGTAGACAACCGGCTCGCGGAAAGGGTGTGCCTATACTGACACAACGATTGCGAGGGCGCCCCGCCTTTCCAGTTTTATGCGAGGGGTTCGCATATATAAGGAGGTCCCATTGCCCGACAGTGATCATCTTCAGTTCCGATTCCAGATCCGAAGCTGCACAACCAACTCATCATGACCGGAGTGAGTATATAGCGTGTTCAGTGCCCTGTTTCGCTTCTTCCCGTTTGTGGGGCTCAATTCCCCGCTCAACTTCGCGTCTACCTGCGCAACTTTCAAGGCACGACGTGCTTGCTCCAATGTGCTTCAATCGTAGCGGCTCTCCTCGCATGGCGGCCTCGGATAGACCAGCGCTTCTCGTTTGCACGGGTCCAATCCTGCACCGAATACGGGCTACCGGTGCCAGGAAGCCTAATTATTGGGGGTGCATCTCTATGGGCAAAGTTCTCAGGCATTGAGTGTGCATGTGTGTATGCGGTTCAGAGTACCCCAGCTCCACCGAGGAGAGACTTGTTGCTTCTGTGACACGCGTTCCAGAATGCGCCGCCAAGGTTCTCAGCGGACAAAGCATGCTGCGCTGTTTTATTCGTGAACTCCCGTGCTTTGCCATTTCTTCCGCACTCGAACGAAGCTCCAGAAGACCCGCATCTGGGACATATTAAGTACATTCTATTTCCATTTCTCGCAGTCATATATGAAACTTTTTTTTTTCATAAGGCCCTTTCGTAGACTTCTTGAAAAAGAGACACACATTGGGCTCATTTCTCCAAAATAACTTCATCGTCGTCTATAAGGCACGAAGTTTTCACGGAATGGCATTGGCACAGAAACAAACAGTAGTGAGGCGTTTCTTTACACGCATTTCTTCAAAGCGTACACTAGTTATAGCAGAGAAGGAAGATTTGCACCTGTGTTAGCTCACGTCACATCCGCACGAAGCGACACAGTCCGTAGGAACTTCTGCAACGCACGGCGTTATCCTATATCGACCAAGAAAGAACAGCCAGCTAGACTAAAGCTGCAATGCAGAGTACAGTGCCTGACTTGTCTATCTTGCTTTGTATGTGCCGTGTCGCGCCGTCCGCATGTACCAAAACGAACGTGCACGGCCTCCTCTGTGCGCCTTCGTCTTGACGAGAGTCACTGAGCGGCGCTCGCACCAATCTTGCAGCTCCGTGCTTGCATCCTCTTGGCTGTTGCCTGCGCCGCCTATGGTGGCTACGTTGTGCCGACGTACGGTGGCGTCGGCTACCCCTACGGGGGCTACGTGCCATACGGCGCGTACCGCGCCCCGTACGGCGTGTACCGCGCCCCGGTGTACCACACCGTGCCCGCCCCCGTCAAGTACGTGGTGCACACTCCGGCGGTGGAGGCCAAGGTGACCGACACCTACGAGACCCAGCCTTCCGTGCCGGTGTCCGTGTCCAAGACCTACACCACGCCCGTGCACACCACCGTGGCTGTACCCGCCGCCACCAAGGTGGTCACCTACCCGACTTACCCGAGCTACTCAACTTACCCGAGCTACCCGACCTACTACGGCTATGGAGTGTCCCCATACGGCTTGAGCTACGGTTACGGAGTCGGGGGCTACCAGTACGTCCCGGTCCTCAAGAAGTGTAAGTGTTGCCTGTCGATAGCTACCAGAGTTGCAGTTGTCCAACGCGACGCCGGATGGCGGTTTATCAGTGTTACGTACGACCCTGCCTTATACAAGCCGCTGTACAGAGTTAAGCACTTTAACTTTGTAAGAGATCGAGCAACCTTTCTTTTCTCAATACACATGCCTGTCTTTGACCAGACGACTTGTGCCACTCTAGCGCCAGGCTGATGCGCCATCTTGCTTTTGAACACTGATTCTAACATGATTTCAATCTTTCAGCACCTTCTTCTTTATCTCGCGCAATAGTTATCTTATTCACGATGAAGCCTGAAACACTTCAACCTGGCGCACCCAGCTTCGTCAAAATGGCTGAGTTCAAACGAACAATCTCAGGGGCGATGAAAAGCATGCTGCAAAGCCCCGCCAATGGCTATTACAGTGCCCTTTACTTTGTTCATTCGGCAAAGTCGTTTTACACACAGCATATGATTTCCTTTTGCAGAAACCATTTGAGAAACCCTGGCCCATCACGCATTCCTGACCAAGCGTCCCGCCCCCGGTAGCGCCATTCGAAAGCAACAGCTGCATCTCCGCACGGCATTCCCACTGCACCCTTCGTCATTCGTTCGTCCAGAATTCACCCACCAACCATCATTTCTTTTATTTTTGCCGCAAAACTTCAAGGTCTAAGCAATAAAATACTACTTTGTCCGCAACAAACTACAGTCCCTTATCGCTACTCATTTTACTGTTGGGATGGAAGCTTCTTGGTATATGTATCATTTTTGGAACGAAGCTGCTTGCCTGCCATGGTGCCTCCCTCTTACATTCTACCTTTCATACGTTGAGAGTCCTGCTATCTAGCCCTATAGTGATCACTGCAGCTGCATGTACAGCCATTCATCCAGCATGGAAATGATGAGCATTAGGTGGATTAACATAAAGCTCGTGCTTTGTTGCGTTATAAACGCCACAATTTGCATGCAAAGTTCATGCACGTTAGCAGGGATTCCTTGCGCTGCTGCGTTTTGAAAACTAAGTATTCATCTTTTCTGGACACGTACCAACTAGCGCCCCAAGCGGACGCATCGCGAAGCTAGCGCATTTTCAATGGAAAGAGCGGATTTTTCAGTAATAACTAAAAGTGCATCTAAAAAGGTAGGTGAAAGACATGTTCTAGAAGGCAATCCACACCAGGCATGTCCAGTGATTATGCTGTTGAAAGTTAGAATTTTGTTTCCAGAGCGGTTAAAGATTCAGCAATAGTAGCCTATGGAAAGGACAAAAACTTGTACTCGATTTTCGAGACAAAAACGGTCGCTGTGATAAAACTGCAGCTGCCACCGTGATAGCTGCTACAGCCTATGTAGTACGGAGAATCAGCTTTCGATTGATGCCTATCTCCGCACATGGCGTAACATTGTTCCCAAAGCAATTTTTTAAACACAGTCATGCGAATTCACGTGGTAGCTTTAAAAACCCTAGCGTATCACTGCGAAAGCATTACAAGCCGTCGCCGAGTAGTTTAATCGCTCGCACCTATCGCTCCGCGTCATGCTGGCGGCGGTTCAATACCGTACGGCGTGATTTTTAACAGCGGAGCTGTATAGGGGCTTGCAATGTCCGTTGAGCGTGGTTGTTGTCAGCGCGCGTCTGTCACGCCAGGCGAAGGTTCCCCCGCTGGGCCGACAGGTGGCGTCACCGCCACAGCGAGCGTCCGCGAGAATGGAGGAAACCAGTGGCGTAGCAATAGGGGGGGCCGGGGGGCCGTGGGCCCCGGGTGCAAGGGGCCTGTGGATGGGGGGGGGGTGTCATATACGTCTGAAGACACCCCTCTTTCCGCCGGCTACACCCGGGGGGGGGGGGGGATGACAGAAGAGCTATGGGCCCCGGGTGCCAGACGACCTAGCTACGCCACTGGAGGAAACTGCCAAGAAAATTAGTCAAGCAAGTACAACGTCATTGAAACTGTACATAGACAACCAGTAGTCATCAAAAAGAAACCGAGAGAAAAGAAGACGCTTAATTGGAGGCAAAGAATAGAAAGCAAGAAGACCATGGATATTTGCAAGAATGGTAAGAAAGAAATGAGAATAGCAAATCTGTACTCGAGCACTGAGGGCAGTGCCTTGCTGTTTGAGGTTCGAGCTGCTTGCATAAGGACAAAAATATACCGGATCAAATATTTGCGATTAGATGAGGCATGCACCTGCTGCAGCGAAAATCCGGAGACCACTTGGCACATCCTAATGGAATGCGAAGGTATTCACTTAGCGAGACCCGTAGGTAAAATGCACCTTCCAGATGCGCTTGGATTTCAAGTGGAGGGAAAGATCCACCGGTCAGCAGTCGAGACTTTTAGAGCATTGGCGTATAAAAAAAAAAAGGAGAGAAGAGATTCATACGACCGGATCTGTTACGGGCTTAGGCAGCCGTACAAGGTATATAGAGAAGTCTTGAGGAAGAGAAAAAAATATTGAAGATACGAATACAAAAATGCTAGAATCAAAGGCATGTATAGGATACTCGATCAACTCAAGCAGGCTAAGTGAATATTTGCCACCGCCCCGTTTTAAAGGAGATGCCAATAAATCTTCATCATCAACGTGAATTGTGCATCCAACAGTACGAGCATCACCTGCTGAATCGGCTGAAGAAGCTTATACTTGATTATTTTGCTATATAGAGGCTTAGTGGCTGGTCTCTTTTTTTTCATAAAAGGCGTGAAGCGACCATGCTTCAGCAAGCGTCAATGAGTTCATCGTTCTATGCTTGCCATGTCCGTCGCATTCCGCTGTCCGTATACTTAATGTACAGGTGGTAGGAACCTTGTCAAGCAGTTCACCGCTTTTATTCCCGCTGCATCCGTCATTTGGACATGCTTGATGAAAAGTTAATTATTATTATTAATATTATTATTATTGAATAACCTGTTCGTGGCAGCTATGCACTTTCATTGTCGTTTGCAGCTATTATTAAGGTCACTGGTGGATTCAGCGGGAGTGGATGGGGGCAGGCCTCCCTCCCTCGGACTATGCGCTTCTGGTACTTTTGACACGTGACTTCATCCTGCTATGTACCGATGCTGCACAGAAACATTTGAGCGCTGGGATGCTTGAGTGTGAAGTAGGCAATCCCGTCCCCCACCTCTTCAGCCTGCTGTTCTACATACGTTTTGGTTAGAGCCACCCCCCCCCCCCTCTAGATACTACTCTGGATCCACCCCTGGTTACTGGTGAACGCTTCAAAAGCAGTATGTATGGAGTTGCGTAAGTTCACGTTGTGCCTAAAATGACGGCAAGAAATGCGCCTAATAAATCACGGCAGGAAACAAGAATTGCACAAACGTTCTCTTTGATCGCTACACATCCCCCGATGTACATGAATTAAAGATGCGCCAGCAGAACAGGAAGGAAATATCTCAACCTCCCCACCACCACGACTTCCTTTTTTTGTTTTTATTCGGAATTGATCAGTCGCTGTAGTGGACATCGAGTGAATTTCGAAGACAATTTGTTCTAATGGCAGCTTATTAAGAATCGAGGCATGTCAGGCGACCGCAAATTTAATCTATCAGGGTATATAGTGCTGTTACAGAATGAACTTTCTTTTTCGAAATGGCTAACGTATGACCAAGAAAATCATGGCAGATTGTTTGTTGTTCTAGCTTTCTCTTATATAGATTAAAGAAACAGGGGTCAATATATTCACTAACTAAATACTAACAGTTTACTTGCTCACAAAAGGCATTACCTTCTAAGTAAGTGAAAGTAAAGGGATAGTAATATTCACTACCTGTTGAAGCTAGTAAACATAACTAACTCAAAGACTCACATTCTTAGCAAAAAGGTCTTTGTAAGTATTAGCTGTTTGTTAGTGACGATCTGTCGCGATATTCACTACATTGGTAGTGCAGTTACTAACCCAACTGAACTATAATTACTAACCATATAGTGGGGCATATTCGATTTATAAGTGCCGCTTGCACTGTCATACGAAGTCGATGCCATTGAGAGAGGGAACGAACTTTAATGGAAAGGATGGTTCAGTGGCCTAAGAAGGCGTGAGAGTCAATTGTAGGGATCATAAACTAAGCAGAGAAATAATATATATATATATATATATATATATATATATATATATATATATATATATATATATATATATATATATATATATATATATATATATATACATATATATAAGGACTACGCAATGGGAATTTCATTAAAAACTTAAAACATAAGCACAATTTACTAGTACGCAGGTCTTATGAAGTTGCGTAGATTTAGGTCATTATACAATGATAACAATACTATGCACAGTGAACACTACATATGGGGAATCTGTATGACATATAACGCCTTCTACAGTTCATTGGTACACAGCTACGATCAGTTTGCCATAATAACAGACGTACCAAGAAAGCATTTCTTTAACATGAAGTTAACCACTGTGTTGGTTGGTGTCTATTAACAATCTTACAACGGCACAAAGGATACACTTTTTGTATGTATACGCTATGCAATGTATATTCCATCAAACATAATGATTCGAAATGTATATGTGCATTGTGTGATTGGTGGGAGGAGGGGGGTAATTTTAGGGCCGTTGTTGATAATAGGAAATGTTTGTAGCAGTTTCGCCTTCTCTATCTATGAGGGAGCGAGTATGCCACCTCTGCAAAAAACTCGCTTCTTTGGTAATATTATATTGCTCATTCGCAAACTTCCAAATCCGTAACCTCGCTTTCTTATTTTACAATCGGAAAAGTGGCTCGTACCTGTTTCTTGGACACCTCGGCGAGGCATTTTCTATTCCGTATGCACATCATAACTATATTATTTAAAAGACTGTGTGTTCTTGTTTGTGGTCGTCTTTCCTTTGGTGTCTCCGTGTATAAGGTCTTGCATGCAAGCTTTCGCTTGGCCTTTGCTGCGTGCCATTGGAACAAGAAATGATCAATTGTCCCTGTTTCTTTGCAATTGGGGCATTTCCCAGTTGGAACTACACCCCAGGCCGCCAACCTTTGGCTTCTGGATAATACAGCCTAATTTGTTTTCCACTTAAATTCCTGGGCTTCTGTTGGCATCTTTGCGTAACTTCAATGGCATTTACTTTGGGGGAGCACATGTCGTACTAGTGAGCACTTATGTATTTGCATAAATGATTAAACTTTCGGATCCGTATACCTATAACTTACGTATGAATATATGTGTGCTACACCGTAGCGCATGACTGTTAACCCAACATAATGAAGTAAACAAGACGGCATAGAAATTTTGCTTGAGACTGCCGCAATCTCGGCCTAACAGACTCCGGACAGATTAGGTAATAGAAAACTAACTTAGCAACTGTTCACTGGTTTATTTTCAAATAGGCTATAAAAAAGAACAGTCAGTTAGAGTAATTGATATACGATTGCTACCTTTTTACCTCTTTATTAAAAAAAGAAATTGGTAACGAACACCAATGGGTATTGGTATAAATGTTGGTCACGTACATCTTGTAACTATTGATAGTCAAAGTATGTTTAGCAAAGGTGTACTTCTAAAAATAAGCTAATTTAAATTTTACCGTCAAAATCTGCCTCCTATCGCTGTTAATGATCTCGTTAGCAGAATATACATCACTACTTAATAAATTATTCATCATATTTATTTCGATATGCATCATCGTGTATAACTTTGTTGTTGTTAAAACGCCACCTCTTTATCTCTATTCTGCTCGTTTACCAATTATGAACAGTTATTCCTGAAGCATCTGCAGTATAACAAATGTTTTTTTGTCGGATGCTTTAGGGCAACCAAAGCTATTATAATTATGCTCGGACGCGCTAACTTGACGTTGGACGATGCAATATTGCGTCAGTATGAATAAGCACTACATATTTAGTCCTAATAAGGGAGTAATCTGTTCAAAAACCATGAAAATGTGAGAGAGAAACTCAGGGAGTGGTCAAAGCGTCGAACGATACGGCGACACGCATTTCGCGAGATATTTAAACAAACGCATTAAATCT